>NC_141149.1:98430833-98734667 GCF_053477565.2 Lygodium microphyllum | reverse complement strand
TTCCACTGTTCTCTACCATTATCACAAAATTAATACCAACAGCAAGCAAATCTTCTGCAACCCTGGACCTGTAGTGCACAGCAATACACCAGATAGCCTTTTTAACTGTCTGCTCAACAATACATGCAATTTGCAACCTGTTTGTAGATAAACCTTGTGTTTACTCACTAGTAAATACCTTTGAACTTACAGATCTAAAATCTGTAACCTGCGCACCCACTTTCGGTCAATACAGTCGAAGTCACAGCATACCCTAAAACTGTTGTCCGCAACCTTGCGGCTCTAAAACGGGCCCTGAAACGGCCTCAGATGCCCAAAATAACTGCGGGATAAGCCCTAAAGGGATTTTTTGCAAAATACACTGTGCTCTTCGCACACACCAAATCTCACTACAATCTGAGATTTTTGCTCTGCCCTGCTTCTGGTGCCTCCACAGGCACTATCCAAGAGAAAGAGTTGAAGGATGGGAGAGCTTCTTACCCGTGGCTTGCTTGCTCGAACCTTGCTTCTTCTCCTTTTCTTCAACCTTTGAAATCAGCCTCTCTCAATGGCACGGCTCTGATACCATGTTAAGAATCGTGTGGTGGAGGGGGTTGCTCAAGATGTTGCGCCGAACACACACAGAATGCACAAGGAGAAGCTCACTCAAGAGACAAGAAGAGAGATGGAGGCCAAAACGTTTTCTTGCTGATTTCTTCTTCTTCTTCCACACACTTTACAATGTACACAAAGTATAGATAAGATACAACATAAAAGGAAAGTGGCCTACTAAGTCAAACAATGCATAATCGACTACACTAGTCGACTGCCGCTATAACTATGCCAGCTATAAATAGGTGTAACGGCCTGAATATAATAAGTAATGAGTTAGTGGCCATGTGAGAGTCATAATGACCCACTGACGTGCTAAGTGTAAACTTGTGGACCCATCTAACCAGGCGGTCCATCATCAATGTCCGCATGTGTTGAGCTTGTCATCTCAACAGATACATTGCAAGCCCACATCCTAGAGAGCATGTTCGCCACTATATTGTCTTTTCTAGTCATATATACAATCTCAAAATCATAATCATAAGATTAAAGAGTTTCCAACCATCTTCTTTATTTAGGAGACAAATTGGGATGAGAAAGAAATTATTTCAACACCCTATGATCACTTTTCACCTTAAAGTGACTCCCATAAAGATAATGATGCTACTTTTTCACTGCATATAATACAGCCAACATCTCTTGCTCATATACATGCATTTACTTTTCTTTTTCATCAAATTTCTTGCTTTCATAGGCTATGATACCATGTTCTTGGGCTAAAATAGTCCCCCAATCCTCTTCCACTAGCATCCACATAGATAGTAAAGACCTTAGAGAAGTCAAGGCAGACCAATATAGGTGTTGAAATGAGGAGTTGATTTAGCTCATTGAAGGTTTTATCAACTATTTCATCCCAAAGGAAAGCTTCTTTCTTTAACCTATCAATCAATGGGGCAGCCACATCCTCATAATTATTTATTGAAAGGTGAGAAGGATCGAAGCTTGCACTCAAGAGCTATGGCCGGAGAGCAAGAGCAAGAAAGAGAGAGACAAGAAATGGGAACTCCAATAGTCACAATGTGTGATCGGGCCTTCCTTTATTCAAATTGTCACTAAAAGAATAAAGAATAAAGTGACAGTGACAGGTGCCCGCCACCTGTAGTGTGCAGTGGTGGTGATTGCTAGTATAGTAATACACGGGTGGCTAGGCGGAGGTGCCTTTACCCCCAACAACCTCCCACTTAAAGGCGAATCTGCCCTATTGAGGAGTGAAAAAAAAAGAAAAAAAAAGACCAGTACAACATGTACACATGTACAATATGATGAGGAAAGACATCATCTCATCCCACGCCCATGAACCTCCTGAGAAAGGCAAAGCGCTCTGTAGAGAGGCTTTTCGTGAGCAGATCTGCAGGATTCTGGTCAATCAAGATCTTGACAAGATCAATAGACTTATCCTCAATGACCCCACATATGAAGTGATACCTCACCTCAATGTGTTTCGTCTTTGCATGGAAGACCGGATTCTTGGGTCGGATTCTTGGCTATTCTTGGCTAATTGAATAGCACTCATAGAATCTGAATGCAGTGTAGGGGTAGCATCAATACCAAGGTCAGCAACCAAATGACCCAACCAAATGGCCTCCTTGCAAGCCTCAGTGGATGCAACATACTCAGCCTCTGTAGTAGAAAGGGCCATGCATTTTTGCTCTCTGGACATCCAAGAAACAGCACCCCCAGCATAGGTGAATACATAGCCGGAAGTGGACTTCCTACTATCTGCATGTCCTGCATAATCAGAGTCAATGTACCCCACGACTCCTGTATCATGGCTGCCATAGCATATGCACATATCTGCAATGCCCTTCAGGTACCTCATGATACCCTTCACGGCATCCCAATGCTTCTTGCCAGGTGTAGCCATATAGCATGCCACAACACCAACTGCAAAGGCAATATCTAGACGAGTGGCGATCATGGCATACATAGGATTGCCCACCACTACAGATGCATAGAAAATCTTGGCCATCTCGGCCCTCTGCTCATCTGTCTATGGACAATCAGCCTGTGATACCTTCACATAAGAAGGCAATGGACAGCCAATAGGCTTTACGTCCTGCATGCGGAAACGCTCAAGGACTTTATGAATGTACTCCCTCTGTGACAAGTAGAGGAGTCCCTGATGCATGTTGCGTTTAATGTGCATACCAAGTATGTGAGTGGCCAGTCCCGGATATTTCATCTCAAAGCTCTTCTTGAGCTGAGCCTTAAGAGCATCTATCTCATCATGAGCTTTCCCTGCAATCAGCATATCATCCGCATAGAGTACCAAAATCAATAAAGAACCATCATGGGCTTTCTTCATGTAAAGACACAGATCCATAGCACTCTATTGTAGCCCTGTGACTGCATAAAGGCATCAAATTATGATACCACTCCCTAGGTGCCTGCTTCAAGCCATAAAGACTTTTCTTCAATTTGCACACTAGGTGCTCCCTGCCAGGTTTTGCAAAGCCCTTAGTCTACTCCATATAAATCTCATCATGCAAGTCCCCATGTAAAAAAGCCATCTTGACATCCATCTGGTATAAATCCAAGTCAAGCTGAGCAACCAAAGCCAAGACTAAGTGCAGGGTGGTCATCTTAACCACAGGAGAAAAGACCTCATCAAAGTCCACACCATGCTCCTGCTTAAAACCCTTTGCTACCAATCTAGCCTTGTATGCCAGCTTAGGGTATCCAGGGGTACTTTTCAACTTGTGCACCCACTTGCATGGCAAATCCTTCTTGCCCTCAAGCAAGGAAACTAAATCCCAAGTCTCATTCTTATGCAAGGACTCTATCTCAGACTACATAGCCCTCTCCCAGGAGTGACTGTCACCCCTACGCATAGCCTCATCATAGGTGAAAGGCTCTCCTACATATGTAACCAAGACATAATGTATCGAGGACTGAAATCTATCAGATGGACGTCTGTCTCTAGTAGGCAGGCTCTGCTGCCTGGCCAGCTACCTGTCCAACACCCTGACCATGAGCATCTGCTATAGTTGTAGGCTGTCCAACTAGCTGTGCGGGAGCCCTCGGCTCCTCTTGAAATATGACCCTGCGAATCTCAACAACACTCTCAGGCTACCTATGCATCTTGTCTTCATGGAGGACTACATCATGACTACGTATGACTTTCCGCACCTGCAAATCCCAGAGATGGTAACCCATCTTGCTTGCATTCCCATAACCAAGGAAAATGCATTTGATACTCTTAGGATCCAGCTTACTTCTCTTGTCTCTGGGCACATGGCAAAATGCCTCACATCCAAAGACACGAAGATGCACATAAGAGGGAGGTTTTCCAGTCCATACCTCCTCTGCAACCTGGAAATCCAAACCACTAGAAGGTGATCTATTTATGACATGCACAAATGTACTAGCTGTCTTATCCCAAAAGATTTATGGTAGGCCTGCATGGCTAAGCATACTGCGTACACGCTCCTGGATGGTTCTATTCATCTGCTCAGCCAAACCATTCTTGGGGGGGTGTAGGGGGTGGTCAACTAACACTTAATACCCCTCTCATCACATAACTGCTCAAAAGCACATGAGACATACTTACCCCCATTATCTGTCCTTAGACATTTTAGCCGATACCCAAACTAGTTCTCAACCAATGCAAGCCATCTCTAAAACACAGCTAAGACATTGGATTTCAGCTTAATGGGATAAGCCCAAACTTTCCATGAAAAATCATCTTTGAAAGTAACAAAATACATTGCACCATGCATAGACTGACAAGGCATGGGCCCACAGACATCCGAATGTGCCAATGCCAAGGGCTCACTCATGCGTGGCCTACCAGACTTATTATGCGTAGACCTAGTCTGCCTTCCATAAAGACAATGCTCACACGAATCAAAACATGTTGAATCAAGGGGCGGTATGTACTACAAACCAGAAAGCATTTTCATTCCCTTCAAAGACATATGGCCCAAACGGGCATGCCAAAGAGATACATGTGGGATAGAACCCACAGACAAAACATGATCAAGGGAAGAAGCGGATACAATCAAGGGATAGAGGCTGCCAGCCTTGGCACCTCTCGCAATCACAAGTCTGCCACGAGTGATCTTCCATGTAGAGTCTCCAAAAGATACATGATAACCTATGTCATCAAGCTATCCAGTTAACATGATACTGCGTGTCAAAGCAGATACATGATGTACATCCTGCATAACAAAACTGCTGCCAGAAGAAAACTGCAGCCTAACATCACCAATGTCCACAATGTCAAGAGAGCTGTCATCACCCAAGCGCACAGAACCCGAAACAGTACGGTATGAATGAAATCACTATTGACAAGGTGTCACATGAAAGGGCGCACCTGAGTCCAAGAGCCAACACTATGCATACATAGAGTGTATCGTTGTCATCTCCAAAGCACTAGAAGAAGCTACAAGGATATAATCATCATCATCAACATCCTCAAGCTGCATAACGTTGATCTCTTCAATTTTAACACTGGACTTTGTAGGCATTATGCTGCAATTAGAAGACTTATCCTACACTTTGTCTTTCCCCTTATCTTTGCACCTTTTAGTGCGCAGTTCATGACACTGTGGCCTAATATGGCCCTTTTTCCCACAATGGTGACAAGTAACATCTGCATTCCTGCCACAGGATTTGCTACTGACTTCCCACGAGACTTGGACTAAGATTTCTGAGAATCCCATCCACGGCCACTGCCACTACCATGCTTTCCATATCCATCATTTCTCCCTCTAACTGTCATAGCATGTGACACATGAGAGGCATCCAAATTCTTACAGTTAACCTCATCCTGCAAAAGAGTACTCTCAAAATCAGATAATTTCAAGGTAGCAGCAAAGGCACATAATGCACTACAAAATAGATCCCATGACTCATTAAGAGTACCAAGCAAGAAAAGAGGAGTGACATCCTCTACAAAAGCGATGTCCTGCGAAGTCAAGTTCTTGAGTATAGCATGGAACTGGCTCAAGTAAGCAGACATGGTCACATTCTCCTTCATGCGTAGATCCATAAGCTACTTCAACCAATACATCTGACTCATTGGACTTTTCTTGTCATAGAGATTCCTGATTTTATCCCACAACTGCCATGCACTCTATTCTTCCTCAAATACATTGTAATGAACATGTTCTGTGAGAGATAATACAATAGTGGACTTGCATAACTCATCAAGCTCAAACCATTCCTCATCTGGCATAGTTGTAGTCGGTTGCCCGCTGAATCTCAATGGTTTGATCTGCAATTTCTACACCAATACCTACCAAATCTAGCTCTTTCAATAAGAGTAATTCGTACCATCAGGCTTAGTGATGTTGAAAATAGCATGATCAGTGGATGAACTTGCCATAATGCAGGCTGGAAGACTGTAGATAGTTCAAAACTGCTTGCTGTTTACTGTAAAAAATGACAAAAAAATCAGCAAAATCAAGAGAAAATGGTGAGAAAATTGTAACCAAGGTGCTGCCCACCAAGTACTAGTGAAAGTACATCATTTCATAATATTTCAGCATGAAAAATCTAGGTCAGTCCGGAGTTATAGGCTTGCTGTAATAAATGGCAGCAGGGTGCTATGAGAGTCAATTGCTGACCAAGTCACTGCACGAAGTCAATAAATGACAGCCAAGACATGACCAGCCATAAGCAGGCATAAATCAACACCAAATAGTCATCAAGACCCTAAGCAAACACCCAAACATGTCACCAAAGCATTTGTCAGTGAGAGTAGGCATACCCCCTTGGATAGTAGGGCAAAGTATACATAACACTGGCAAGACTTGACATCAGTAGGTGTATGCTCACAAGAAGTCAAAGCCCAAGCTCAGGTCAAAAGTAACTCCAAGATATCAGTGCATGAACCATGCAACATTTAAGTGTAAGAGATCCCAAAGTCTCAAGTATCTGCAAAATGCTCAAAATAGCATAAACTTCTTGCTCAATGTCGGTCAAGCATACAAGATGCTTCCACTGGCACAAGAGGCGGATAAATGAGCTCAAGAGCTCAATCAAACCAAGTCAAAGTGCCAAAGATAGGTAACCAAGACAATGTCTCAATAGCATCCCAAGAGCATGATGACTACAAGGCAACTATAGGTAACATCCATGAGCAAGACATACATCCCAATAAATATCTCTGACAACCAAAATGACATCCAATACAAAATTCTGGAATAGCAAATGAGAATCCAAGCCAAGTGTTCAGAGAGCACTGAAGCTCAACAAGTACATGGTACACTATGCCAAGACAAATACATCAAGCCGTAGGCGTTGGGTAAGCATGTACCCAAAGAGCATATAATTGTCAAAGTATTGACCACTGTCAAGCATAAACCAATGTCAATAAGTGCAAGCTGAAATAAGCTCAAGCTTCCAAAAGCATCCGGATCCAATGACAAGCTCAAAGTCATCCCTCGATGATCAATACATCATAGCATAACCCAAGACATACACCCATAACCAATAGGCATATGTCAAAGCATGAAAGATAGCTTCAGCCCAAGATTATTCAACATGCATTTACTATTATAAAATGAGTATTTCCAGCCCTATAATTAGGCCAAAATCATAGCATTACATGTAGCTTCAATCCCCCAATCAATCAGGATGAAATAGACATCAAACCGGTTATGTAGTCATGCCCAAACAAGCATAGGCATAAACTGTGAATGTAGCACTAGCATCAAATGTCTGTGGATTGTTTATAATAGTCCTAAAATATTGTTTTCAGCCACCAACCAATGCCTAATATCAAAGGATCATTGCCAAGTACAATACATATGCAAAAAGGCCTGAAATGGAGCCCGAACAAGTGATCAATGCCAAACTGGAGCTGGAGCTGAAGCTGAAGTGGCTGACTGTCTGGCTGCCCAAAAAATAGGTGCAGATTGTGTGATGTTGCTGCTACTCCTATTGGTCCATGTGGAAACTCTGGAGTGGCTGAAGGGCTCAAACATGAGCCAAAGGGGCCTGGGAACAAGCCTCTAGCAGCCCATAACCGGGAGCAAAGAGATATGAAGGTTGGAAGCTTCAATGGTGGCTGCCCTGTTTACCTAGACCTGTGGATTGAAATAAAACTTTGAAATAATGAAGCAATACCTCAATGTCAATGCCCTGATGGTGCCTCAATAGGCTGGGAAGAAGCTCGGGAAGCCGGGGAGTGACGGGAGCTCAAGAGAATGAGCTATGGCTGCCAGGAAGGAGACCCAATGCAAGTGGGGAGTCAATGGGAAGCTGAGAATGTCACGAGCCAATCTCAAGAGTCAGGAAGCTGAGCTCTGATACCAGTTGAAAGGTGAGAAGGATCGAAGCTTACACTCAAGAGCTATGGCGGGAGAGCAAGAGCAAGAAAGAGAGAGACAAGAAATGGGAACTCCAACACTCACAATGTGTGACCGGGCCTTCCTTTATTCAAACTGTCACTAAAAGAATAAAGAATAAAGTGATGGTGACATGCACCTGCCACCTGCAGTGTGCAGTGGCGGTGACTATCAGTGTAGTAATACACAGGCGGCTAGGCGGAGGCACCTTTATCCCCAACATTTATGAACCTTCGGTAGAAAGAAGATAAGCCAAGAAAACCCCTCAATGATGTGGTATTTGTTGGTGTAGACCGATCCTTAATACATTGGATCAACTTTAATACCATTTTCCCCAACAATATGCCCCAAATAATCTACTTCTTTAGCCATATGTGATGATCAACTCAAATATCTTGAGCTTCAATTATCCAAATGGTGAACTTTTTAGCTCTATTTGAAGCTAAGGATGTCTCATTTCCAATGATCCATCAAGCATTGAAAATGATTCAATACAGAAATTTCTGTAAGCAATTTTTAGTGGATGTCTACAATTCCCTACATCTTGTAAGTACCCTTTGTTTCAATCAATTTTTTATATGTAACAGCAATTTTAAGCATGTCCCACCATTGTAGGCTCGTAAAATAATTGAACACCTGCAAGTATTGAGAATAATCTCTGCAAAGACCGAAACAAGTTGACTAATCCAGGTGTATAACTATAGGAAAGTGATCCAACAATGAATCCATGTTTGCATTCACTACCAAAGTCTTCAATGTTGAACTAAAGTACTTCAATGATTTGATAAGCATACATGTTGCCCTGCATATCTCTGCCTATATTTGCCAATTGTTTCATGATGTCATATATTTTCCTACGTATCATGCTACCATACATCTTATTCATACATTTGCCAAGAACATCATGCTATAGGCCAACATACATCACTCTTTATGTCAGTACCTGCACCTAAATTGAAAAATGCATGGGATCTGTGACTTAAGGGGTTTGCAAATTTCCATCTCAAGTCAGTTTGTGCTCCCCTTCAAGGTCCTCGTGAGTAGGGAAGGGTCACCTCACTATTGTCCTACCAACTCACTTGGCATCCACTTTCCTCGTGGAAAATAACATGGCAGATCAATACTAGGCTGATAAAACATCACGAAATGCATGGATTGAAAGAAAATTGGTATCCATTTCATGATATGCATGAATTGAGTGAAATTGGTTGAAAAATGAAATAAAAGAATATAGGAAATACCTTCAGTCATGACTCACTGCATTAAAATTTTTTCACTTACTATTAGGCACAAATTTTCTCATGACATTTTGAGAAAACAATCAAATAAGGCAATGTCAAGGTTAGGGAAAAATAGATGAGAAATTGGAAGCTTAGAGTATGATTATGGCAATGAAATCGGAGTGGTTTGGTAATCATTACCATCTGTGAAAGCTCTAGGGAATGATCATGTAATGCATTTAGGAATATGGATAAATTTCTTATCAATTTAACCTCTCTTTCCATCAATTGGATAAGCTCAGCAATAGGATATTCAAGAGAGATTAAAAGATGATTGAGAATACCTCTTGTACTTGGAGTTGAAGTATATTGGTGATGAAGAACTCTTTGACAAGAATGGCTTCAATTCAGCCTCAAATAGACCAAGATTCTCCATTATAAGCTTGCTCCTTGTTGGATTTAACTCCCTGCAGTATGCTTTTCTCCTTCAAGCTCCATAGGTACTCCATTGAGCCAAGATTGATTGAATGTAGCCAAAATCTCCTTGCATTTTTATGAAATTCCTTGTAGAATGGTAATACATAATCCAAGAATGATCGAAGACTCCAAAATTGAAGAAAAGTCCAATTATTTCAAAAACATTTGAAGCCTATGCTATCCATCCCTTCCAAAGAGCAAGAATATTCCAAATCCCTTCAATGTAGCTTCAATTATGGCCAATGTTTGAAGCCATTGTTATAAAGATACTCAAGTAGTTATAAAAGATCAAAATCCCCTTGAAATGAGTGAAGAAATCTAGAAATTTCCAATGTCCAAAACTGTCATTTCTAGGGTTTGCAAGAGAGATGAAAGTTCAAGAATGGTGAAGAATCTTCATGTAAGTTGAAGAAGGCTTGAAGTACAATGTGTACAAGGCTTAATAGTAGCCATAGATGCTAGATATCTCTAATTTCAACTTGCCATAGAGGAGTATGCACTTCAAGCACAAATTGCATTGATCTACATCCTTGTTTTGCGTGAAGTGATTGAAGCAAAACCACCATAAATGGTACTTTTTGGCAAGCTTAGCTAATAAAGAAGCTTGTTATGAAGTGCCTTTGCAAGATAGAAGCCATAAAATCACGGTAGGAGCAGGGTTTTCCATGGAATCTGTGAAAAGAAACTTGAAGAGAGAGAAAAGAAACTATGTTCTCCAAAAGTAACTCAAGTTTGGTCTCCACTAAAGCGTGTAGGCTTCATTTTGTCCATCTTGCCCCAAATTTTGGTTGAAAATTTGATCATGACCAGCCAAAGTAGCAGGAGCCTGCCAAAGTAGCTAAATCCTACCAATAACCACCATTGGGTCATGCCAAGAACCTCCATTTTGGTCACAATTTGTGACAGATCTCCACGTCTAACCACCGTTATGGAAGAACTATATGTCTAAATTTTAACTGCATTTTTCACTCCCTAGTCACTGCAACTAAATATAATTCATGAAAATGACTTCTGATAGGATATAAATTATTGCTCTAACACTAATGTAAAGAAGACATATTCTACCATGGAAATCAACAAGAAAACTAATGAACTGAACTAAGAAAATAACATAAATAACATGAAATGCTTCAATCATGGCCATTCCATAGATAACTCTGATTATACCACCATAGCACAACGTAGCCATGGAAGTTGAATTCAAGATACAAGAAGCAAAGCTTGGTACCCACCCCAAGATGGAGATGGACAAGAGATCTCCCAAAATTTGTGTAGGTGTCAAAAAGATCCCTATATTAGCACTTCTTGCCTTTTTATAGTAATCCCTAATACCATCATAGCTAAGGTATTTACATGGTTTATTTTGGTAAAGGTAAGTGAACTAATGTGGCTAATTTGATTTATCACAAACCATTAGGTTGATTTTATATAACGTGTCCACCTGTCCACTTGTAGGACACGTCTTAGTAGCCCATCGGGAAGAGAGTCCAGAAAGCACCACCCGCCACTCCCATGGAATGTCACTTGTAATGTGTCCACTTGTCGACTTGTAGGACACGTCCTAGCAGCCCATCGGAAAGAGAGTCCAGAAAGCACTACCCGGCACTCCCACGGAATGTCACAGGGTTTACAAAGGCAATTTCATAATTCGCCCGAAGGCAATTCCATAATCCGCCCAAAGGCAATTCCATAATCCGCCCGAAGGTAATTCCAGCAATCCTCAGGGATCACTATTCCAAGTTTCTGCCCGTAGACTAGTATGCGGGCCTCGAGATCCAATCTGGAGTCACGTCGACCTCTTGTGCAGGACCCGAAGGCAAGGGATTTACGTCCAGAGCCCCCCTAGCACCGAAGCATCCTCCTGCTCCAAGTAGCACCCATAGAGAGACCTCTCATGGCGAGTTCGGTCCATGTACTCGGCGTGGCTAACAACCCCCTTGGATAGGGTCAGGCAGACAGTCGGGGGTAACTGATGCTGTCTCTCCCTCCAGGCTTTCAA
The DNA here is from genome assembly GCF_053477565.2 of Lygodium microphyllum. Classification (NCBI taxonomy): domain Eukaryota; kingdom Viridiplantae; phylum Streptophyta; class Polypodiopsida; order Schizaeales; family Lygodiaceae; genus Lygodium; species Lygodium microphyllum. The sequence goes on along the minus strand of NC_141149.1, from coordinate 98,723,085 downwards.
CCTGAAGCATTAATTATTTTTCCAGCTTTAGTTCCTTGAGCAAAGAAGTACAAACAGTGCTTCTAACTGTACAAGCACAATCAATCCAGTGGTCGTTTGTTTGGCCAACTACTAAGGTGTGAATCCTTCTCTCCAAATGCATCTAGCATTTGATCCGAGATCCATTGTGACTTGGCAAGATCCCAAGGGTTTCGTAAGCTAAGTTTCTTGTTTACCCTTTTATCCTTGGGTTAGGGTTTATACCCAGTTAACCCAAATTGTTTCCACCTTACATTTCCTGAAATTAAAGACAATAAATTTTGGGCAACCTTGTTGCCCTAACTTGACTGGTCAATTTCTTGTTAGGCAATTCATAGTTACCCTAACTCGGTAAATCAGCCTCACAGAAGGGTGATGTAGCAGGATGTCTACTCATCCTCTAGAAAATTAGGCTTGTACTAGAACCTGCCAACCCCTATCCTAAAGAGTGGCAATACTATTTTGTGGTTTAGACACAAACCATGCGATGCTGCAACTTGTTGTATGAGACAAGTGTCGCACCTAACTTGTGGGATTATTTCTCCCATCACACGGTATTCCTTGGACAACAATACCTTTGGTCAAGATGTAGGGTTTGGGATGTCCTCTTGACCCAACCCAACCTTAACCTTACTAGGCCGACAACGTTTGGCCCTAGGGTTTCTAAATCCATACGAAGGTCTAGTATTTGGCTAATTGATCCTTAGGGTAAAACCCTTGATCAATCTTGCATAGGCATTCAACTAACCCTAGCATTCTGTGAATGTGGGTAGGATCTTTGGGATTGGAAGTCTTGACTTGGCATCCCAAGTGTGATACTAGGCAGAATTTTTAATGTAACTAAACCCTACCTAGCACTTTGAAGTGTTCGTCGTACCAACTATTTATGCTTTTATGAATCCCATGTGGGTTATGCCATTACAAGCGATTTACCTAAATCGATCTAATTGTCTTGCGACAAGAGGTGATCTCTCCTTAGAGATGCAAATACTTTTCCTAAAAATATGTAAATAATTTCAAGATATAACATTCCATGCAAATATGTGATTCATAGACTTTTTCCTTCTATGCAACTATAAGATTTACAATTACCATTTCTTTTCCTTGCCTAAATCATAATGATTGACAAATTAGGGCTAACTCGTATAAAACCTACGTTGATTTACATCAAGAACTATGCCTATAAGCCCTTCGTCTAATGCATTGAATTCAAGCTTTAATATGAAATGCATCCTTTTCTAAATACAAACTTCGATAAAAAAACTCCATGAATGAGCGAATACCATGAGTCTGACATTTAATTAATCCCTCCTCTAGCACTTAACCTGACTTAAAATGCAAGCATCCTCGCATGCAACTGGCAAAGTTCATAGTTTCCTTTCCATGCCTTGCGACTACTTTGGACAACATTCAAAGGGCGTCTAAGATTATCTCATGCACGAGTCACGACTAGGAAATGGTTACCTAAGTGCATTATGCGCTGTTCTTTTTTCCGAGGCAATCAAGGATGCATTTAGACAAATCCACCTTTTAACTTATGCAATATGAGTTTAGGATTGCAACTTGGAAGTGCAAGAAATTTCAAATGCACATCATGTAACTAATTCTTGTACATCGGCGAGCAATTAAAATTTCCAAATGTGATTAAACTTGCCTATGAGAATTAGACATGCCTAGTGCATTCTTTTCATATGGAATCAATTTTTAAGAACCTGAGCATTGAGGCTCGGGGTGTTGTCCACACGTGAACTCGGAGTAGAAGCTCCCACATGTGCGCCTCGCGTCTTTTGCTTGGGGGCCATTAAATCTTGGTTAGCAACTTCCTCTTGGGTTACTCGCGTATTTCGAAGTCTCTCAATCCGCAGTCTCCCTCTTTCGCACAGGACATAGCCTTGCAGTTCTTTGCAGGTTTAAAACACCCCGGGAAGGCATGGGCGAATAGGGCTTAAGGAGGCCTTTAATGGAAGCTTCCAAGCTTCTATGGCAGGAGATTACGTGGAGAGAGAAGGTAATAATGGAGAGGATGACGACGAAGGAATAAGGATGATGATTATAATGATGATAGCGATGGTGATAACGCAGGTAGCAGCAGCGTGGCCTGGCGACAATAGCCCGTGACATGGCGATGATGGCAGCAGCATGACTCTGCTCTCCTCTCTCCTCCTTCCCAAGCTCCAGGGGGGAGGTCTTATAGGTAGAGGGGGGGGAGATAGCCACCCACGTGGCTTACTTGCATGCCTCCTCCCCCCATGCCTCTCCAACACATAACTCCTCTTACCCTCATACTCCCTCTCCCCACCATGCATCAGCTGAGGGGAGAGGATTAATAGTAAAAAAAATTTGCAAAATTTTGTCCATTATCCATTTGCCTTTCCTCGCAAAGGGTGTTCCCGCGTGGGCTTGCAAGTTTTTATCCATGGACTCTTGTGTGCAATGAGGGCTAGAATTTGATGATGCACGCGGAGGGAGCACTTAGCCACCAATTATTTTACGATGCGGGAGATTACTTTGGGTTGCATTTTTGTGCAGGGTGTGCGGGGTTTAGGGTCGATTAATATTTCGAGCAAAAATATTACATTCTCTCCCCCCTAGAGGAATCGAGATGTCCTCATCTCAAGAAGAACTGGGGGTATTGCTAGTTGAGAGTACTTTCTTCCATCCAAGTGGCATCCTCTTCAGGATAATCTTTCCATTGGACAAGGTATTCTCTCAAGGTTCAAGATCTCAAATGCTTTTCCCTAGCATCTCAGATCCTGTCAGGCCATAGCTTAAGGACTCCTTGGCAAGGCATTACAACTTGTTGATCATCAAGCACGTAACTAGGGTTAGGCACATACTTTTTCAGTAGGCTAATATGGAATACATTATGAAATTTTAGATTTTTGAGGAGTTATAATTTGTAAGCATTAGGCCCTAGGCACTTAAGAACCTTGTAGGGTCCACAATACCTTGGACTTAGCTTTTTACATTCACCCAAGGATAGGGAACTCTTCCTTGGACGTACGCGAATGAAGGCCATGTCACCTTCAACGAAGGATCTGTCTTCATGTTTCAAATCTGCGTAAGCCTTCTGTCTGTCCTTGGCGGCTTGGATGTCATGTCTTATTGACTTGATTTGGTCGTTCATGTCTTCTAGCATCTGCTTTGAGGTTGGATCTGAAAAGTTTAAAGGACTACGACAGTCGTGCCCATATAATGCTTGAAAAGGGGTCATCTGAATGCTTTGTTGGTAGGAACCATTGTAGGCGAACTCAACCAATGGAAAATATTGAATCCACTTTTTGGGTTCACGACAGCAGTGTGCCCTAAGCATATCTTCAATGACTTGGTTGACTCGTTTTGTTTGACCATCAGTTTGGGGATGATAAGTTGTACTGAAATAGAGTTGAGTCCCAATGGCCTCAAAGATAGCCCTCCAAAAGTGTGAGGTGAAGAGAGAGTCACGATCACTAATGATTCTTCTGGGTAACCCATGTAATTTGAATATTACCTTGATGAATAACCTTGCAATGTCTGAGGCTTTATAGTTTGTCTTAACAGGGATAAGATGTGCAATCTTGGTAAGCATATCTACTACGACCATAATGGAGTTGTATCCTCCCTGAACTTGGGGCAGGCCAACAACAAAGTCCATACTAATGAACTCCCATTTTATTTCGTTAATGTCAAGTGGTTGCAATTTCCCTGGCATTTTGACATGTTCAGCCTTAATGCGTTGACAAGACAAACATTCCCTGACATATTTGAGAACATCACCTTTAAGCCTATCCCAATAATAGCTCTTTCTGACTACATTGAGGGTCTTGGCATAGCCACGATGTCCTAAGAAAGGGGAGTCATGGGCTTCCCAAAGTATCTTCTGCTTGAGTGATTGGCTTGCCAGTATACATAATCTCGTTCTATAGTAGACAAGTCCATTATTGATAGAGAATTCTTGATACTTTTTTTGTAGCTTCGGGTCTTGATCCTTGATAGGGATCTCCCTTAGCAATTTCGGATAGGTTAGGTCATGGCATGCCTCTTCTTTAGCTAGCTCAAGTATTGGGTTGTTTGGCATGGATACCTTTGTGGCTAGAGATCTTGTTGTTGATAGATCTTGCAAAATTAGAGAATTTAGAAATGCCTTGCGAACTGAGTGCATCAGAAAATACATTCTCCTTTCCAGGCCGGTATTTGATTTCAAAACAATATTTCTCCAGCACTTCAATCCATCGACATTGCCTCATATTAAGCTCATTTTGGGTAAAAATCCATTTAACACTTTTATGATCCGTCACTAAGGTGAACTTGTTGCCCAGCAAGTAGTGTCTCCAAATCTTGAGAGCATGGATGAAAGCTAACAGCTCCAGATCATGGGTAGCATAGTTCCTTTCATAGCTCTTCAGTTTCCTTGAAGAGTATGCTACAGGATGACCTTCTTGCATAACCACACATCCTAAGGCAAGTGTGCTAGCATCAGTTATCACTTCAAACTCCTTACTAAGATCAAAAAGTTTCAGGATAGGTGTTGATACCAAGCTTTGCTTTAGTTTATCAAAGCTGGACTGTTCAGCAGGTGACCATACAATTGATACTTGCTTCTTTAGTAGATCAATTAGAGGCGTTGCAATCAAAGCATAGTTTTTTATAAAGACCATGTACCATCCTATCAATCCAAGAAAATTATGTATTTCTTTGACAGTTGTTGGTGTTGGCCACTCCAAAACGTCTCTGAACTTGGCCGGATCTACTGAAATTCCTTCTCCTGATAAAATGAATCCCAAATATTTAATCTGTCGCTTGAAAAATGCACACTTCTTCTTCTTGGCATAAAGCTTGTGTACCCCCATTGTTTCAAGGACAATGCGAAGTTGGGGTTCATGATCTCCTTCCTGTTTGGAGTAGACTACGGTATCATCAAAGAAGACGAGTACAAAGTCATCAAGATAGGGCCTAAAGATATCCTGCATTAACATGTTGAAGGTAGCAGGAGCATTTGTCAGCCCGAATGACATGACTAGGAATTCAAAGTGCCCATACCTTGTATTGAATGTCATCTTTGGGATATCCTCTTCCTTAATCCTTATCTAATAATATCCAAACTTGATATCAATCTTGGAGAAGATCTTTGCACCTTGAAGACGGTCGAGAAGTTCTTGGAATAGGGTATTTTTTCCTAATGGTTGATTGATTCAACCCTCTGTAGTCAACACATAGCAGAAGCGTACCATTTTTCTTCTTTTGGAACAGCACTAGAGCTCCCCATGGTGAACTACTAGAACGGATGTAGCCTTGGTCTAACAGTTGTTTGAGTTGCTCCTTCAGCTCAATTTCTTCTAGGATGGACATTCTATATGGCCTCTTTGCAGTTGGTCTAGCTCCTGATGCTAGCTTGATTTCGTGATTGACTTCCCTTTGAGAAGGAAGCTCTGTCAGCTCTTCAGGAAATACGTCTGCGTACTCCTTTAGCCATGAAGGTTCTTCACTAGACTCGTGATTCTGATCAAGCTTATTTAGCTTAATCAAATAGACAGGTAGACCCTTCCTAACTCCTTTTATTATCCGATATGCTTTGGCCAATTGAATTTTTGGCTTCCCAGCCTCTCCTTGAGTTGTGACCAATTCCCCTTTAGAATTTTGAAAGGAAACTTAGCCCTTTCCATAGTAAATGTGGGCATCATTAGGTTTAAGCCAATCCATTCCAAGCAAACACTCATGGACACCTAGGTTCATAACCTTGAATTTGACCGAAGTCGACTTTCCACCCAATAGAAATTTCACCTTAGCAGTTTTCTTGGTACAAGTGACTTCATGACCATTTGCTAATTCCACTAGTAAGGTAGGTGCATCTTTTGTGGCTATTCCTAATCTTTTTGCACAGACTGGTGAAATGAAGGAATGTGTACTGCCACAATCAATCAAGGTTTTGAAGCTTTTACCTTGATAATCCGATGAATTTTGAATCACCGAGAACTGGCGATTCGGGCCTTTCTTGTGGAGAGCAGCATGAATTGTTGCCCTCTCAATGTCTGCTTCCATGGATGGGTTTTCTTCATCACACAACTCCTTGTTGGCAACACAGGAGGTTCTTTCTCTGGCCATGACAGCGGCTCCTTGGCCACGAACGGTTCCTTGGGATGGCCCCTAACGTTGTCCTCTGCCAAGCTTGGGACATTGCCTTTTGAAATAACCAGGCTCGTTGTAATGGAAGCAACAGAGATTGCAACCATTACCTTGGGTAGGAACGAAGTTGTTGATAGTGTTGGTCCTAGCTTTCTTCCTTTGTCCCTAACTTGTGCTCTACGTTCTCTTGGCCTGGGACCTATACACTCCCTTGTTCTTATCCTTGTATGACCAAGTCCTGTTATTCCTCGGCTTGGTCTGTACCTCCTATATTATCGGTGTAGCTCGAATGAGAGCATCCTGTAGATCTATTTGGCACATTGATTCCAGGCGGGTGTTTATGGGCGGGTTTAATCCGGCACAAAACTTTGACACCTGTTGTGTCATATCCATTTGTGGCGCGTACTTTAAAAGAGAAACAAACTTTGAATAGTATGCATCAAGGGATAGACCAAGCTACTTCAGCTCATAGAACTCGTTCATCTTTTGTGTGCGGTAGGCAGGTGGTAGATATCTCCCTCGCACAACTCTTTTAAGCTTCTCCCAAGTAACTGACCCTTTCGAGATCCCTTGGTCTCTACACCATGGCTTCCACCAAAGCCTTGCTTCGCCGGTAAGCTTCAATTTGGCAACAAGCATCGCCAAGTTAGCGGGTGCAGTACCTGCTGCTTTGAAGTAATCCTCCATGGATTCGATCTAGAACTTGACAGAGAGGTTGAGCAACGCACCCCTCTCGTTTCCCATTCTCTTTGAACCAAGTGTGGCATGGGTCTGCTTTGGCTTGGGTATCTCTGCGTAAAGTAGGATGTCCAAGATTCAATGCTAGAATGCTCTTAGGAGACCTTGGCCAACTAGGAGCCCAAATTTCAGGTTGATCCTAGTGGGTTCGGCCGTGAACGTTCCATTGCGAGGTGGATTCAGGAACCCTAAGCGACAAAACTCGAAACATTCCATGGGAATACTGGGCAGCGATGCTTAAATTCATTTCTCAATAGACCACTAAAAGTGTGCCTGGATAGCCGATGGGCGGGCACCTCACACATGCCAAGAGACAAACAAAATCCCTCGAGCTTCAAGATTCATTAAAGCATGAGCTGTGATTGTTCTAGCGGCCATTGAAACCAATACATCCTTTCTGAAATCTCCGAAAGGCCCTTTATATTTGGCATAATTTAAGAATGATCTATACATAAAACCAGTTATGTGTGTTTCTATAACAAAAACACTTCTATAACCAACAAGCCCTCGTGTGAAGGGCAAGTGAAACAGAGTTTGATTCTACCCACAACATCTCCACAAGGACTCATGTCAATTAGCTCACCACACATGTGAGACATGCTTTCTATGATGGCTCTCATGTGCTCAAAAATTCACCTCAATAACAACTTCCTCAATGGGTTCAAGTGTATTCACACATACAATGTGACTCTATTGGCATTCCCTGTATTAAAACACGACTATTGCTTGCTTGGACTCCAAACATATCAAGACTTGGGAAGATAACTTTGGTGTTGAGTGCCATAGTAAGAAGAAGCACATACTCAATACATAATGTTTAAACCAGAGCTAAGATCTACTTTCTTCTGGAACGTGTTACTGTAATAGGAATATGATATGTCAAGAAGAACAACAATAACTAACGAGCTTCTGGCCCGTAGAACACATTAGCTCCAAGATTCACATGAATGTAGCATTTGTGAGAAGCCTTTTTGACTGTAGGAACACGAAGTTTTTATTAAAGATTGATCAATGACATATTTGAATGTCACTCATTCTAGCCATGATCTTTTAACAACCTTAGAAGATTCTTAAAGGTACATTACAATGTTGGTCTTTTTCTATAAGTTAGTCAAGTTGAGCATCACGAGTGTCTTAAAGGATTGTGAAGGTGTGTAGTTCTTGGAAATGTCATGAGATTCAATTTATTAATCCTTCTAATGTTGTCCTTGAATGAGTGTCCACAATTTACATCTCTTTCTTTTTCCTATAGTCCAATCTTTTCCTTGGTATGAGAATAGATGATTACAACAATGTCCATACTGTGACTACTTGTCCTTGATACTTCCTTCAACTTCTCTCCAACTTCTCTCCTTCATAAGCACCATTATGGGTACTAACCCTCGGAGTCTTCAAAATGAACATTCTCTTCATATGAACATGTTCTTCCATGCAATTTGCCCTAGCCAAAATATGTTTTGGAATAGAACTTCATGCCCAATCATTCATGTGGTTTGTAATTTAAAATCCATTCTATGCAATCAATCGATCGATGCTTCCACACAAAAAATTATGAATGAATTGAAAAATTTGTGCCTAGCCTAGCTACAGATGCTTGTGCATCATTGTAACGTGCCCACCTAACGATTGTCCAAGCATCTTTTTGTGGCCCATCGAGAAAAAAGTCTAAGCATCGCTGCCTGGCACTCCCATGGAATGTTCCGAGTTTGTCCCGAGTCCACCTTGCAACAGAATGTTTGTGGGAACCCAATAGGATCAACGTGAAATCTGGATTCCTCATGGTCAAGATCTCTTGACAGCGTTCTAGCGTCGAGTCATATACATCCTACTTTACACATAGATACCCAAGCCGAAGCAGATCCATGCCGCACTAGGTTGAAAGAGAATGGGAAACGAGAGGGATGCGCCACTCAACTTCTTTGCCGTGGGGCATAGTCCCCGTCCCCTACAACAGCATGAATCAGGTTCTAACTTAACACTACCTAAAGGTTGGATGTTGATAAAACCTTGTAAGAAGCCTTCTAGTTCTCTCGGACCACCCTTCCATAGGACGGACCCATCAAGGGTTCCGCCCACCCGCTTTCCTCAATAGGCATTCTTTAGTTATCTAATTAGTCCCTACTGCATTTATGTGTGACATTTAAAATCAGCTTCATTAATTAAGCCCTTTAGGAAGCAGAGTTTGTTCACATAACTTATGGCACTGACATAAAAAACAGTTCAAATAGGTTCCTTAGAAGCAAACTTTGTATTAGCATTTTAACTGAGATACAAGTCTTGGCCAAAAAGGACAATTTCCGCAATTTGCGAGGATGTGCCTTATTTCCTCCAAGTTTTCGTTATGCACTAGTAACATGGCCTTGAGAATCCATCTCGAGTCACATAGATCGTTTGAGTAGGACCCGAACGTAGTGAATTTACAGTCAGAGCCCCCTGGCATCCAAGCATCCTCCTACGCTCAAACTAATACAGAAGAGACCTCTCATGGCAGGTTCGGTCCATGTTCCCATCATGGTTATTTAGAACCCCCTTGGATAGGGTTGGCGAATGGCTAGGGGTGGCTTGGGGTGCCCTCCATGAATTCAACCTAATTCTTTATTCAAATTTCTTTTGTGAGCTTGGATCATACATTCCTTTCACAGACAGTGATTCTAGATTTACAAACATAGACAACAATGAAGGCAAATTCTCTGGACATCTACTAAGGTGGAGTTCCCATCTTTGAATGCTTATTAGCATTGCCCTTCTTGGGTCTTTCTTTCCTTGGCAACACTCGCCATGACATTCTGAGGGATAAAGAATACCCTTGTTCTAACCTCATTTCTATGTGATAAGAGTGAGCAATTGTGCTATTGGATTTGTATCTGTTAGTCTTTGGATGGTAGTTGCCTTAATTTGCTAGCCTTTAGTCCAGGTTTCTTGTCTTGGGGATACGACACACGAGTTTTCATGTATTGACATCAAGTTTTATCATGATTAAAGGTGATATCTCCATGGTTTTGGATTTATCGTGGCCAATTGTAGGATAGAGACCAATAAGTGGTTTTCTTATCTCCAGGTCAACCTATGTTTGTAGCAGTAGCTTGGCTTGTTTACAATTAGGCCCTAATTAAGTCAAATTAAACGCTAGCCTTACGTATCATGTAGGGTTTCATTTATCGATTTTCCTCAAACAAATAAGTTTATCAATCCATATGTGCATCTTATATCTATCTTTAAGATAAATCTCTAGCATGTAGTGCAACTGAAACTATACAGGATGCCATGCAAAACAAGGTGCAATTCCTTCCTAAGTTGATGATGCAATGGGACTGTTCTATTCTTGGGAATTCATTTCAATGCGCTTATGCAAATCATAAATAGTGACTTGTATTTTTTCTTTGTGCGAGGAACATGAAATCATCACACCTAATGCAAATGTGAGTCGGTTCTCTTTAAAGTTTTATAGGATGCCATCGTCTTGCATGATCTTGCATATTTGTATACTAGTAACCTACGATGCACTTGCACCCAAAAAAAACGAGCCTAATACTCGGCTTGGTATTGCAAAAAACCATAGATACTTAACCAATTCATGGCAACTCATGCTCATCATGGACTTGATTCAAGCCTTTACACCTACCTTTCCAATTATACAAATTTTGTGATGCAAAAGTATGATTTCTTCCTATTGATCACTATGTTTTACTGTCCCGATAACCCATTTTCTAGTTTCTTTTACCTCTCAAGCATGGAATGCTAGTGCATAAATCTAATGCTCTGCAAACACAGTCAATAAAGCCCTTGATTTCAGTGTGTACCCAAGCATAATCCTTTGTGCAAATTGCTCATTCTATAGCATGTCATAGTGTGATAAAACACAATTTCCAACATGATTATATATTGCAACCCAATTGGTGGTTAGCTATCATGGATTTTTGCAAGAATACTTCTCCCTTCCTAATGAAGTTGATCTTCATTTTAAAATTTTCCTATCAAAGTAGGATTTATGGGACGCACCTAGTTACCAAGTGTCGGGGTTCCTTGACCCATAGCTCCATCGAATGATGCGGGATTCACGCTTGATTCGACCTTACTTTGCTTGGGAGGCATCGTATAGTCCGGTATTTTCTTCACGGATACGCACACAGCCTACAAAGGGGTTGACTCCTCGTGGGGGGGAACGGCCATGGGAACCCTCTCAAAGGGGGGAGGAAAAGAGGAAGCTTGGAAGCTTCTAGGAGATTCCCCCTTTCTCTAACTCCCTCTCTCTTTTTCCATGTCCCTTAGTACCCTCTCTCTCTCTCTCTCTCTCTCTCTCTCTCTCTCTCTCTCTCTCTCTCTCTCTCTCTCTCTCTCTCTCACATCAATTTGACAGTAAGGGAAAAAAAAAGGTGCCCCTCTCTCTTTCCTAGGGGTTTTATTATAGCATTCTTGGGGGGGAGAGAGAGAATGGAGTGGCATGGAGCCCCCCTTATCCCCATCATGGTGACCAAGTGGACGGCTGCCATGCAGAGTATGGTGGAAGGGGGAGAGAAAGGATAGTTGTTGCAGCTTCACTGCTACCCATTGTCTCGTCCTCACTCTCGAAGTCATCGATCACCGTAGCTCCGCCCTCACTCCACCATTTCATGCCTTCATCACAACCGTCATCCCATAGCAGCCCCCCCTTAGCTGACGAAGTGAATAGGGGGGGATTTTTTATTTTTTAATTTTAATCGTTAATTTATAAAGGGGGGTCTTATGGTCACGGGCGGGGGGAAATATTACATCCTTCCCCCCTTAAGGAATCAAGATGTCCTCATCTCAAAAGGAATTGGGGGTATTGTTGGTTGAGAGTACTCTCATCAATCCTTGTGGCATCTTCTTCTAGATAGTCCTTCCACTGGATGAGGTACTCTTTGAGAGTTCTCATTGAGTACATGGCTAGGATTGGATACATATTTCTTTAGTAGGCTAACATGAAATATATTGTGAACTTCTACATTATGTAGAGCATGTTGGTAGACCGAATTGGGTAGGATTGATGTATAAGAGAATAATGGCTAAGATCAAGGTTTCTAAGTCCAAGAAGATGTATTGAAAGTCCATAATGGGATGTTTTCTTATTGCCTTATATGAGCATGCTAGGACTATGTATCCAGAATTAACTCCAAAATACTACTAAAATTGAATCCAAATGGTTTGTTGGATGATGTTGATGATGTTGATGTTCTGTTTGATGGTGATAAGGACAAAAAAGCTATTAAAATACTACTAAAATTGAATCCAAATGGTTTGTTGGATGATGTTGATGATGATGATGTTATGTTTGATGGTGAAGGACAAAAAAGCTATTTACAAGGATTTGGTGCATGTTGTCTATGAGGTGAGCTATGCTAAATAGGTTGCTTCTAAATTTTTCAAAAGGGATAATAGTGATGTGAGTCTTGATTAAACAGTGGGTACAATGAAACAAGTCAATGTGAGCATACCTAAAGTTGAAGGTCAACCGTATTCTAGAAGCAAAAGATTGGAAATATTTGGCTATGGAGTATGCTTATGCCAAAAGATGAGCATCATGATATTTCTCTTTATCTAAAATTCATGCTAAGGATCAATCTATTGATGAGCTTGTGGATGCTCATGTGGTTAATGTTCCATGTATTTCTAAGCATATACGATTGATGATTTGACTATTACCATTGTTAATGATGCAATTGATGTTATGTAGAAAGTAATGGATCATTTGCTGCAATATGATAAGGATAATAATTAGATTGTGGCAATGACAAAAAATCTACAAGTTCAACTTCATGATCAAGAGCTAAAATTTTAGCGCTTAATGCAGCAACTACACCATAAGAAGCAAGAATTTGATGTCATTAAGTTAAGACATCATGAGAAAATTGGAACATTGCACCAAGTTGTTGCAAAGGGTAAGATGCCCACTACTTTGTGTAGAAATTACACGACAAAGCGGTGAGAATCTAAGTAAGGAGTAGAGAATACACAGCAAATATGAGAAGAATAAAGACTACTTTAATTTCAAACAAACTAATATAAAGATGGCTCTGTCCACCTATGCACTTTCACTACGAAGCTTAGATGGTGATCCAAACATATGATATGCAAAGATCTTAAGGGTAGCTAGAAGAACTCGGCGAAAGACAGATTGATGATGGCTTTAGAGGGTCTTCCTTTTAAAGCCTAGGAAGGGAGTTTGGTGGGCTCTCCAACCATTTTATGAACCTTCCCTAGTCGACTAAGGAATATTCCAACAAATGTTCTCTTTATCATCGTGTTGGGGGCACTACCCCCAAACCCCAATTGTTAGAGAGGGACCAGCACCAGGGGCCATGGAACCCCACAACTCGATGCATTGTGCCTCAAGTTTCTACTAGCATAACTTCTTTGTGGATCTAACCCAAAGGCTAGATCCACAAAGGTTACCTTTTTGCCATCTGCTCACATAGACCTCATCTAACATACAAGTCAGGACCTACCCAATGTCCATTCTCACACATGGCTTCTTTTCATAATGGGGACCTTAAAACTTAGAGCACAATAGATCATTGGTGCCACCTTCCAAGGGTGGGGCATTGAGCATATCTAATATCCCCCTCAATGTCCACTCTCGATGAAATACATTCTTGCACAATGTTGAGTGTCTGAATATGAATTCAAAGGAGATCCTTCACAAGAACTTTGGTGAAGATATCTGCTCCATTCTCCTCTATTGGACAGTAGACCATATCTCTTGTTAACCCCAAATCAAGATGGCCCCAGATCAAGATGGCAAAAAAAGGAAGAAAAAAGCAAAAAAAACATGGAAAAAGAGCAAAGACACACACGCAACCTCCAAAACCAAGCCAGGGCAAAAAGCACAATTTTAAATGAAGGGCGCCTCAAAAAACTCGGAAAACTCTTGTAAAAGAGCGCCAGGCTCCCTCCTGTGCCAATTGTAAAATACTAGATGGGTGTAGGCTAGAGGCATAATACTAGAAGAGGGAAATGGAAAAAAGATCTTGCCACAAGGGCTGGTCCTATGCATATACGCCAGGTACCAAGCAAAGTGAGCAGTTAATCTCACTAAAGGATCTGCAGACTGTGAATACTGCTGGGCAAAATGAACATAGTTCTGATAAGCTTGACTGGAAGCTGTCCATTCTCCTGGAATTACTGGCCAATTGATCTGCGGTCCTGTAAGGCAATCATCCAAACTCCATCCCCTTCTTCTGGAAATCTGATTATCAAACCCGTCACAGTCACTAACCAACTGAGGTGGTTGAGATATAGAAGTGTTAGAAGAGGGTAATGGAATAAGAAAGAGTGGATGTAGGGAGGGATAGGAAAAATCATAAAAGGAAGAAAAGGTTAAAGAAGGAGTGGTAGAAATTTGTAAGGAATCACTAAGGAAGGGTGTTAACTGATAAATAGGAAATGTGGAGGGTACATTAATGGAGGGAGAAGGACAGGGCAGAGAAGGGGAAAATACCCTATCCTCAATAAAGGAACAGTATGTAAAAATGGGAATTTGAGGGAAAGATGAAGGTTGGAAAAGAAGGGGTAAAATAGTTGTGGAATTAGATTGACAAAGGGAAAGATATATAGCAGAGCGGTGAGCCATTTGTTGGTAATAGAGGAGGGTAGGAACAGAAGGTCCTAAGAGAGATCGTCTATGATAGGCATCAAAGAAGGTAGCATCAAATGGATTATGTTTTGAAAGATAGGCTAAGAGATCCAGCCTCAGTTGATTAGTACTCTGGGCAAAGGTAGGAGCTGTGTTTTGTCTTTGATTTAGAACCACCGAATCAATCATGGGATGCCACGAATTATCATGACAATCGGCTACTTTGGAGGAATAACTCTGGAACATGTCAGCTATGTGCAACTCCAAATGATTGACATACAAAACGGCTTGTAAGACCACATCCCCCACATACCATGCCATATCCACCTCATCTGGAATTAACAAGTCTCCTCGTAGATACATGTACGACATCAACATGGTATCTGGTGTGACAGAATCTTCAAAAACCATCCTGACTACCTCTGTCAACAACTCAGCAGACCAAGTCCCACTCCAGCCATCCTCTGGAAGAGGTAAATCCATCGTGGAAAGCTTCATGTAGAAGACCAACTTCTGTAAGTGGTAGTGGACAAAGAAAGAATGGTCTGGTGAAACATATTCCTGAAACTGCTCAAATGTAGACCATAACAAGTCCATTCTGGACTGTAATCTTTCCACTTTATCTTGGAATAGAGGGCACAAAGTAGCCTGTCTCTGAAGGGCAGCCAAGTCCTGCTGTGAAAGAGAAGGAATCAATGGAACATGAGGGCTTGGAGGAACAGAGCGGGACTTTGCAAGTTGATCTTGCAATTGCTAGATTTGGGAGGCTTAGTTGGCCACTGTGTCATTAGCCATCTGTAAAGCTGAAAGTTTGTCATCTAAGATAGCTTGGAATTCCTGCGCTTCTCTGGACATCCTCTCCTTCTCCTCTGAAAGGCTAGTAACCTGTGATTGAGCCTCGAGTAACTGGGTATTCAAAGAAGAAATCTCATCGCTTTGGGTGGCAACCAGTTGGGTTTGCTGTTCCATTTGCTTAAATAAATCTGCTAGAGTATCCTTAGCAGAGGCTAACTCAGATGTTGCCTTATGCAACTGGTCCTTAGACTGCATGAGCTCTTCATAAAAAGACGCGTACAGTTGTTGAACACAGGCTGTCACAGATAACTCAATGGAGCTCTAAATATCTTTACAGAGGAAAGGAATCGCATCTCCTGAGACTAGATTGTTCAGGGAGAGAACTGAGATGTCCAATGATCCTTCTCGATGTGCTCTGAATAGGTTAGTACAAGTGAGAAACCCAGGAAGATCACTGCCAGAGGTAGCAGAGATGGGTACTGAAGGAAGTACGGAAGGAGCTTTATCCGCTACCCTCTTCAAGCGTTTGCGCTGGATGACCAGGGGAGGCGAAGAATCATCATCCTCTATGTCAATGGGTTCTGACTCATCTGAAGGTGGAGGAGGAGGTACTGGATTTGATGGAGGAGGTGGAGGCATAGTCTTCTGTAAACCTGAATAGGTCAAGAAGGCAGACAAATATGATCCATATGTGACATTGGTAACATTACCCCTGGTGACTTTAACAAAATGTTGATCCATTTTAGTGAGGAGGTAAGTGCTCCAATCAATTGCAACTCCTTTCAACACCAACCTGGAAGCTGTAAAAAGCTCTTTGGACAAATATTGGGATGGCATTTTGGCAGGCATAAACCTGTCCTGGAGAAACTGACAGATCGTCTTCCATACGGGATTAGTGATCATTGAAAAGGAAACTCCTGAAGAGTTGATCACCTTCTTAACATCCAGCATTTCCCTTGTTTGCTTTTGCAACAGCTTCAGAATCTCTTCATTAGAGAAAAGCTGACGAGTGGTCACAAAAGGTTCACCTTTAAAGGGTAGAGACAGAGCCTTCCCTAAGCCTCGAGGTGTCAAAGTCATAGAAATTCCTTGGACTAATCCTGTCTTCTTGCTGTAAGAGGCCAGAAACTCATCACATAACGATGGATCCTCTGGAAGCAGTGGAAAAGAAGTAGCCACAAAAGCAGCAAGACCCGCCTTCGTGAGAGGCTCAAAAGTAAGTAGGGAAGAGTAATCCCTACTAACTAGTGGGACGTACTGGATAGGGGGAGGAGCATGAGAAGGCACCATTCAGATGGCTACATACACACCACAAACACAGACAATCAAGGAGAATGCCTGCAAAGCAACAGACAAAAAACCAAAGATAAGAGAATAACCAAACAAGAAAACGTGACTCGACCAACTAACCCCAAGCAAACCACATCCTAGAAAAAATTTGACATGACCTTGAGACAAATGCGACCGAAAGCTTCATGCGATGCAGCAAACAAATACCCAAAACCCCGTATCAAGCAATAAAAGAAAAAAACTACATACTGTACCCGTAACCGTAACAAAGACAGAACAATACCATATCCGACACATATCAATACTACATCGATGATAAACCAGGACTGGACCAGGAAAATAACTCTAATGACTGCGCATACCCATCCCACGAAACGGTTCATTAAAAAGGGGAATTAAGTGCAGTGAGGGGGAATTAATTTAATGAAGGGTTGATTTGAATAAATTATTAAGAATGGGTGAATTGTTATTAGGTGATAAACCTTAGCAAGAAAACGGCGGTTCCTTATTATAAATTAAATTACCAATTATTAGGTTAAAACGGTGCTTTTATTTGAATCCCGACTTCGATACCCGACTGGGTCTCTAAATGCAAGTTCATTGATTACAAATTAAGGTGATGTGGAGCGCTTTTTTGCCAGTGCGTGCTCTTGTGACGGCTGGTTAATTTTAATTAAAAATTAAAGTGCCTCTGTAGCGCACGTAGCGCGTGCTAAGTGAACGGCTGGTTTATTTTAATTAAAAAGTATATGTGTGTATTGAGCGCGAATGCGCGTGGAAACTGTGGGTGAATAAAGAGTTCATTTTAACAATTATTTGGTGATTAAGGGGAAAATGAAAATAAATAAAACACATAAAATAAATACTTGGAATGAGTATGTATGTAATGCAAAAATGCGCACGGAAGAGGCCCCCAAAAGAAGTGAATCCAGTAAAGGAAAGGTAAAGACCACTGACGAAACAACAAAGACAACACCTTAGCGGATGTGTTGATTTGGTTTGTGTTGGTTTTTTAATTAATTTTTTTTTAAGTTGTGAGTATTTATGGTTGGTTTTTTTTTTTGGTGGTTATTATGGGTTGTGGATGTGTTTTATTGGTTTTTATTTGTGTAGGTTTGGTTGTTGGTGTTGGTTTTTGTGTTTTTTTAAAATAAGAATAAAAAAAATAATATTGAAATTAATATAAACAACACAGGAATATGGAGGAAATATCCACAATGGAATCTAGGCAAATAAAATAGAGAGTGTTAAGGGAAATTTCCGTTTGTTGGTTTGTTAGTGTGTTGTTCTTTTTTTTTTTAAACAATAGGGGTACCATGTATGATAATTTTTTAAAGTGAAAAATAAATGAAAAATGGTCAAGGGGGGTGAGGGGAATTTTTTAGAATTTTTTTAGAATTTTTTTACTATTTTTAAATGAATTTTCTACATTTATTGGCAATTTGGGGGTTAAATTAGAAAATGTGTAATTTTCAGAAAATGTAGGGTGGGTAATTTCCAGCAGACAAACTCCCAAAAATTGGCAAAAAACAAAAGGAATTTTTAGAATTTTTTTTGAATTATTTTGATAGGAAAATTAATTTAGAAATTAATTAAATCATATTAATCAGATAAATCAGTTAGAAGTAAGTCAGTTAAGTCTGGTTAGTCTGGGTAAGTCATGGTAGTCTGCCCAAGTCAAGTCAAGTGAGGTTAGTCAGGTTGGATAAGTCAGATAAGTCCAGTTAGTAGAAACTAACCTAAAGGGGGTTAGGTAACCTAATGTGGGTTAGGGTTAGAGTTAGGGTTAGGGTTAGGGTTAGGGTTAGTTAGAACTAACCTAACTAGGGTTAATGTAACTAACTTAACTAAGGTTAAGGTAACTAACCTAGTTAGGGTTAGGGTTAGGGTTAGGGTTAGGGTTAGTTAGAACTAACCTAACTATGGTTAATGTAACTAACCTAACTAAGGTTAAGGTAACTAACCTAACTAAGGTTAAGGTAACTAACCTAACTAAGGTTAAGGTAACTAACCTAGTTAGGGTTAGGGTTAGGGTTAGGGTTAGTTAGTTAGCCTAACTAGGGTTAATTAAGTGGGGGTTAGGTTAAGTTAGTTGGGTTAGTTAAACTAAATGGGAGGTTAGTTGAACTAATCTAAGGTTAGGTACACTAACCTCTAAGGGTAGTTAGGGAGGAGGAGGAGGGTGGTAGGGGCGGCGTCGGCGGAAATGGCGGCGGCGGCGTCGGCGAAAATGGCGGCGGCGGCGGCGAGCGTGGCGGCTCTGGAGGATGCTGCGGCGGGCGCTGCAGGGCAGCGACGGCTCCAAGAGTGGCGGCGATCGTGGATTCTGCGGCGGCGGCAGCGAGCGGAAGACTGGAGGAGAAAGGGGAAGGGAAGGAGGCAGGGGGAAGGAGGGGGAGAAGAGGGCGTGGGGGAGAAGGAGACGGGGAGGAGCAGAGAAGGAGGGGGAGAAGAAGGCGTGGGGGAGAAGAAGACGGGGAGGACGTGGGGGAGAAGGAGACGGGGAGGAGCAGAGAAGGAGGGGGAGAAGAAGGCGTGGGGGAGAAGGAGACGGGGAGGAGCAGAGAAGGAGGGGGAGAAGAAGGCGTGGGGGAGAAGGAGAAAGAAGGAAAAGAAGAAGAGAGAGAAAGGGAGAGAGAAGAAGGGTAGTTGGAAGGGAAGGGATCCGTTGGGGGAAGGGGTAGGTTAATTTGTTAATAAATTGTTAATTTGTTTGTTAATAAATTAAGGAATTTCAAAAAAAGGAGAGGTGAGACACCCCTGAGCGCGGGGCGGGGGTAAAAAATTTTGCGGTGACGGGAGTGAAAAGGCGTCCGGATACGTGGACGGAGCACGCGGACACGACCGGGGCGCGTGGAGACGTGTAAAATCGAAAAAGGGCGCGTTCACACGCAAGATGAAGCGCATGAAAACACTTAAAATTAAAGAAAAATTAATATCCCCCAATCCGGACGTCAAAAAGAAATGGTGTAAAAACAAAAAATGGGCAGGACGACAAGGGGAAAACAAGGAAAATACGGGGCGGAGGCTCCGGGGGGAAAAAGGGTGGTCACGCGCAAAAAACACAAAAAACGAACCAAAATACGCAAGTAAAAATTAATATCGGAAGATCCGTGCATCGGAATGAGGTGCAGAAAAAAGGAGAACTGTGCAGAAAGATGTGCCAGAAAATCCTATCACATCAAAACATAATTTCGACTGAGATAAGACGCATTCACGTGGAAAAAACCCAAAAAACAAACCCGAAAATGGGATCGAAAATTAATATCGGACGAACCGTGCGCCGGAATGACATGCAAAAAAAAGGAAAAATGTCCGCACGAAGGGGTGGCACAGGGTTATCACGTTAAACCGCAGTTTTGGTGGAAGTAGAAAGGGTTTACATGTGAAAAACTCCAAAAATACGCCCGAAAACACATTGAAAAATTAATAAGTAAAAATCCGAAAGTCAAAAAAGGGTGGAGGAAAAAGGAAAAAGGTGAGGGAAGACACAAGGGACACGGTTGTAAAATCAAATTGAAATTCCGATGCAAATAGGGCAGAGTCACATTGAAAAAGGTCAAAAAGACGCACGAAAAATGCGTAAAAAACCAGAAAATTAATATTGGACAAACTGTGCATCAGAATGACTCAGAGTAAAAAAGAAAAATGTCAAGGGAAAATTTCTTGGTAGGGCTATGATGGCAGATCACGGTTCCGAAGCAAGAAAAGCGCATTCACATGGAAAACCGGCTTACTTGTGCAAAATGCTTCAAAAATTAATAACTCAAAAACCGTGCACCGGAACAGGGGTAGGTAAAAAGGAAAAATGGGCCGTTCAAAGGAAGAAACCGGGCTATAAGGTTTTATTTGGACTTCGGTAAACATAGGGTGCATTCACATGGCAGGACCACAAAAGCAGGGAATGAAGGAAAACTGCAAGGGAACAGCCCCAAGGGTGGGTGGAACATAACCAGGTGGGTGGGAAGGGACCCCATCAGGGTAACAGCAAGTCATGGCATACATGCATGAACAGGGTAAGGCATATGCAGAAAGGTATGCACTGTAGACGCGCAAGGACGAGTCCCCACACTTAAGACCTTAACGGATAGGGTTAACCGAGCAACAGGGACCTAGGACCATGCCACGGACCATCCACTAACTTCCCCACACTTAAAACATGAACATCACTAAGAAACAGAAGTTGTAGGGTTAGAAAAACTTGGCCCATTTTGTCAAGAAGCAAGTTTGAGTGTCGATGGCACATCCAGTGTGATTGTCGGCGCTGAAGGTACCAAGGCCTCTTCTCGGCACACGTCCGTCATGGCATGGACCACGCGGCAGCACCCAAGGAGGTAGCTGGTCGAAGGAATCGCATGAAATTCGTCGATGATGAGGGATATTTCACTCAACTCGCAGTCACTCAAATAAAATGAAAGAACAGTCACTCGCCCCACGACTAATATCACTCGAGGAATAAGAATTGAAACCCATATCTCATACCTGGTCGAGAAATCAACAAGGGGGAAATGGTGCAGAAAGAGTATGCCAGGGTGCACAATTGATGGTACATTAGTGCGTCCAACCCGTTTGGCATAGGTGCAAGGAGGAAGGCAAGGGAGCCTTACAGTGCAGTGTACAGAACAGGGTGGTGTGTCTTGTGATGACGGCAAAGACCCATTCCGTGGGTGCACAGGGAAAGTGGAACATACCTGACTCCAAGTGTCGTAACGTCCCTCAATCTCACCTCTCGGTAATTGATTGAAGAAACTTCAGTCACACTCAGCCCACCCTCTGTTTCACTCTCTGTTGATAGTTGCAGAAGGGTAGCCTTTTTCCTTAAACCCGTTGATGTAATCCTCACAGTCACTTGTGCAAAGATTGTATGCCTTGTGCGCACTCGATGGTGCATCGGTGCATCCCTCCCTGTGCCGGCATACGGTGCGAGAAGGAAGGCCAGGGAGCCTTATGGTGCAGCGCACAGAAACAAATCGTGCTTTGTGCATTGAGAGGCCCATCTTGTGCGTGCAACACTTCATTCACACTTCTCACCTCTCATTTGATTTGAAAGGAAAAGACTGGTCTCTCGCCCCACCCTCTGTCTCACGCTCTGTTGATAGTTACAAAGGGCAGCCCATACTCACTTCCCCATCCGGTTAGGATGAAAGCTCACGTCACTTGATTGTTTGTCGATGAAGATCGCGTCGTCAATTGTTGTTGAAGAGGCGTACCCAGGGAGGTAGCCATCAAATCGAATATTGTATTGGACAGGAATATGTCGTCTGCTAGAGGACAGGTAGTCACTTTGCAAAGAGACCCAGGACACAGCGTACCAAGGGAGGCAGCTTCGGAATTGGATCCTGGAGATATCAATTAATGAATCCACTTTCTGGACTGTTGGGTGTCACCACCTTTTCCACAGCCAGCTTCTCGTCCAAGGGTGTTTACCACCTTTTCTTGGAACGAGGCCTGCTATGACAGGGAATTGCTTCCTTTTCTCTTATAACAGATTTGTTTTTTTTTCTTTCTTTCTTCTTGTTTTTTATTTTTCTTGTTTTCCCCTATTCTCGAGGGTGTTTACACCTTTTCTCGAAGAATAGGTCGGCATGACAGGGACCTAAGTCTGTTTCTCCCATGGCCGATATGTATATTTTTTTCTTCTTTCTTCTTTTGTTTTTTTTTTCGAATTGAGCAAGGGAATGGTAGAAAGACCATGTGTCAAGACCAACCTCGCCACTGTCGCTGGTGGAAAAGAGAGGATAAGAGATCAAGGCTGGAAGGTGGAGTTGAGGGGACAGAGGGTTGCGTCCATCTCATCAGGAGTGATTGAAGAACGACTATCAGAAGTAGCATCATAAGAAGTACAGTGCCGCGCCAACGAGGGAAAGAATCAAGTGTCCATGGTTGTCAGGATTCCCAAGGAGGGAAGTACTTCTTCAGGCGATATCCATTAATCAGAAAGGGATCATCAGAGGCATCAACGGTCTGAACTTGGACAGAGCCATTAGGGTTGACGGCAAGTACCTTATAGGGGCCCATCCACCGCTGTTGGAGCTTGCCAAGAAACTTGCCAAATCGTGAATCATAGGCTAGGACCAAATCACCTTCTTTGAACTCCTTGTGCTTAATGAAGCTATCATGGTAAGCCTTACGTCGAGCTTGCGTGGCTTCCATGCACTGTAGAGCCATCCTACGAATTTCGTCCAAACATTCCAAGTGCAGGAGACGGCGTTGCAGTGAATCATCGTCCCCCAAACGCTCTTTGATGGCCACTCTCAAAGAGCGTAGTTCCAATTCAACAGGAAAAACTGCTTCTGTACCATACACCAACTGGAAAGGTGTCTGTCCTATTGCTACTTTATGGGAGGTTCTGTACGCCCAGAGGGCCTCTATAAGTCGATCGTCCCAATCACGACGATGTGCGGCAATTGTTCTTGTCAGAATCGAGCAGAGGATGCGATTCGTGACTTCGACTTGGCCGTTGGCTCTGGGGTAATAGGGAGTGGACTTGCGATGGCAGATCTTATACAACTCTGTCAACTCTTCCATGACTTTGTTGAGGAAATGAGTGCCTCTGTCACTTACCAGCTCTAAGGGACTACCAAAACGGGTGATGATATTCTCATACATGAACAGGGCCACGCTGTTACCATCGTCCCGCTTTAGGGCTTTAGCTTCACACCACTTTGTGATATAATCCGTACATACGAGGATGTATCGGTTCTGTTTCCTTCTGGTAGGAGGATCAATTGGACCTACGAAGTCGATGCTCCACTTCTCAAAAGGCTTCAAAGGAAGGATAGGTTACAGTGGCATGGCACTTGTCTTGGTGGGTTTCCCCATTCTTTGACAAGCATCACATCTTTTACAGTAATCATAGGCATCCTTGTGAATTGTAGGCCACCAATATCCTACTAGCAGAGCCTTCCTAGCTGTAGCTTCTCCTGCAAAGTGACCTCCACATGGCTCGTCATGGCAAGCCTTCAGAACAATCCCAATCTCATTTCCTGCAACACATCTTCGGAGCACTTCATCTTTGCCTTTCTTGTACAGTGCACCGCCCAACAGGGTGTAGGGGGCTGATTCTAACATGAGCTTCTTCCTTTCCCGACTAGAAATACCAGGAGGGTACTGTTGGGTTGCCAGCAGATTGGCAATGTCTGCATACTAGGGAATTACAGTTTCTACCAAGAATAGGGAAGCATCAGGGAGGTCTAGATCATCTTGCTCCTCTTCTGCAGTTTGTGGGATACGCGACAGATGATCAGCCAGAACATGGGAACGACCAGGCTTAGTAATCACCTCAAAGTCGAACTCTTGAAATAGAAGGAGCCATCTCATCATTCGTCCTTTCACATCTGCTTTGTTCATCAGGAAGGACAGGGCCTCATTATCCACATAAAATTTAAAGTGGGTGGATAGGAGATAGTGGCGAAACTTCTCTAGGGCAAACACCATTGCCAAGCACTCCAGCTCTGTCACTGTATAGTTCCGTTCCCTATCAGTGACTTTTTGGCTTGCATAATAGATCAGTTAATCCATCTTTGAGGAGCCCTTCTGGCAAAGGATAGCTCCTAAACCTTCAATTGATGCATCAGTGTGTACATGGAACTCTTTCGTCCAATCAGGAGGTTGCAGAATGGGTGCCTCAATCAGACACTGCTTCAGAGTGTGGAAGGCTTTGTCACATTCTTCCGTCCAAGTAAACTCTGCATCTTTCCTCAAAAGCTTGTGCAAGGAAGTTGCCTTTGTCGCAAAATGGGCTATAAACCTTCTGTAGTAACCCACATGGCCTAGAAATCCCCTCAACTGTTTGAGGTTGGTGGGTGCTGTCAGAGCTGCGATCTTTTCGATCTTTGCAGGGTCTGTTGATATCCCTTGTGCAGAGACAATGTGACCCAACAGAACTCTAGAAGAGACCCCAAAGATGCATTTGTCGAGGTTGAGGGAAATCCCATACTCCCGGCATCGGTCAAAACATTGTTCCAGGTGTTCCCAGTGTTCACAGATCAAACTATAGACACAGAAGTCATCCAAATATACTTCAATAAAGTCATGCAGATGATTTTGAAATGCAGCCATCATGACTCGCTGGAAAGTAGTAGGGGCATTGCAGAGTCCAAATGGCATCACTCGGTAAGCGTAGGTCCCCCATTCTGTGGTGAAGGTTGTTTTGGATTGGTCTTCTTCTGCAATCTGCACTTGGTTATATCCGCTGAATCCATCCAAAAGGGAATAAAGCTCATGTCCTGCCACTGTGTCCAACAGTTGGTCTGTAAAAGGGATAGGAAAGTGATCCTTCTTTGTCTTGGAATTAAGCTTCCGGAAAACCACACATATACGAAGCTTGCCATTCTTCTTGGGTACAACCACGATGGGTGAAACCCATTCACTATTTGCCACTGGATAGATGAACTCGGCTTCCAGAAGCTTCAGCAGCTCCGCTTTCACCAATGTGGAATAATTCGGATTCATTCGCCTCTGTCGTTGCCGTACTGGCTTGGCATCAGGCTCCAAGTCAATATGATGTTGACATATTGTGGGATCAATCCCCTTTAGGTCTTTGTAGGACCATGCAAACACATCCAAATTTTCTTTCAACAAGTTGTACAAGGTTGACAACTCCTCTTCTGGGAGACTGCTACCCACCTTCAAGTTGCGTTCAGTGCCTTCTGCATCCACAAAGGTTAACTGCCTTTCACCTTCTACTTCATGGATGAAGGTCCCACGGACTGCTTCTGGATACAGATCTGACTCCTTCAAGGGAGTGGTATCCTCTTCTGATGTCCCACTAGAACCAACTTCTTCTTTTGGTGGAGACTTAGGTTGCTCCTTGAGATGTTGAAATGGGATTAGAGCTGTTTCGGGTTTGGTTTCAAAATTAATTACCTCTTGGCTTGAAGACTCCTCTTCTGAAGATGACACATCCAGGAACGTCACATAACAGGGACCCTCTGATGCCTGTTGGGTTTGTGGGACTGGTGCTCATTGGCACGGTGCATCATCATCATCTTTCTTTGGCAAGGATGGGTGAGAATGGCATGAGCCACTGCTGAAAAATGGCTTGTTCTTCTTAATCCATTTCTTATAAAGATTTTGCATATGAGAAGATCCATTTACCAGACCAAATGGTACCATCACCATTCTGTCCCATAGCATGAGGTCGTCTGTTTCTGATGCTTCTGGAACTTCTTCTTCAAATGTATCCTCTTCAGGTGGGATAGACCCTTCCATTTCACTTTCATAATCTTCTTCGTCCATATCATATTCATCCTCTTCTTCAAATGTATCCTCTTCAGGTGGGATAGACCCTTCCATTTCACTTTCATAATCTTCTTCGTCCATATCATATTCATCCTCTTTTGTCTCTGTCTCTGCTTCTGCTTCTGCTTCTGCAGGAGCTCTGTAACAGAAGAACAGATTCTCTGTTTCCTCTCCTGTCTCTGTCTCTGTCTCTACTTCTGCTTCTGCTTCTGCTTCTGTAGGAGCTCTGTAACAGAAGAACAGATTCTCTGTTTCCTCTCCTGCCTCTGTCTCTGGCTCTGCTATGGCCATGTAACAGGGAGAGCAGTACATCCATGCTTCTATCTCACTGTCAGAAGTGATTTCAGAAGTCATTCCTGGTTCAGGCAGGAAGTATTCACCCATTGATAATGGCGTTGCATCTTTTGGAAGTTGGCTTACAGTATCCACTGTTAAGGAATGTGCCACTATTTTCTTAGGAAGGATCTGTTTGACAGCATCTTCGTCTGCTGATGTTCCATCTGTATCCTCATTAGGGGAGTCAGAAGATAATTCCAAGGAGGTGGATCCATGTCCTTTTTGAGAACCATACAATTTCAGCACCACTTTGTTGCGTCCTCTACCCAAGGTCAAGGTTCCTTTGAACCAATCCGTCCTTGCTCGGGCTTCAAAAAGCCATGGTCTGCCCAGTAGCAGAGGATAGGATGTACCATAAGAGTTTGGCTTCACCACTAGATAGGTCAGCCAATAATCTTTTCCAACCACTGTAGTCTTCACATATGGAAGAATGCCCAAAGGCTTGATTCTACTCTGATCCGCCAGTCTGATGAGCCATTGGGTGGGTTGCACACCTTGTAGGCCTAGATCCTTCATTGTAACATCCGTCATAATGTTTACTGATGAACCACCATCAATCAGTGCATTTGAAATAAAGCAACCTTCTATCCATACGCCAGTCTCTGGAGTACCTGGATCTAGGAAAGCGTTAGCCACATCCACTTCTTTTACAGGCTCTGGAGCCTTGTTGGACTTTGTTGCTATTGAGGGAGCAATCCTTAAACCACGTCTTTTTGTCAGTATACTTTTGAATCTTTTCTGGCAACTGGGAGACAACATCAATAATTGACGGAATGTGAGGTTTGGTTTAAAGGTATCTAGATCTCTAACTAGATCGTATTCCTTAATAGGATCCACTGGCTTCTCTAACCGGTTAGGGAATGGGGCAACACCCATTTTCATTTTTCCTCTTTCTTCCAACAGAGGAATTACAGGAACTTGTTCTGCCACTTGTGGCACTTCCTCCTCTTCTGTCTCCTGGACCTCTGGTCTTGTCTCTGTAACTGTCTCTGTAACTCTCTGTGGCACTGTAGTGCTCTGTACGGCACTGTTAGGCTCTGTTCTGTTTTGTTCTTCTGGTGGAAGATTGAACTTCACTGTTCTGGTAGGAGGGTTATTTTCTTTCTGGATAGGTGGTTCCTTCTGCTTTGCACGCATGATGGCAGCAACTTCCAATTCCACTAAATTGGAGGTAGGCTCTTGGGCCTTGGTCGGACTATCAGTAGCATTGTTTTTCACTGGGGCTAGGCTTGGACAGTCTTTTGCAGTGTGGCCTTCTCCTTTGCATCGACTGCATAAGGGCTTGTAATCCACTGACCTTCTGGGATTTGGACAATTTGGTGAGATGTGTCCCTTTTCTCCACATCTGTAACATTCCACTTCTGATCTCTGACCACCGCCAGACTGTCTTCCTCTGTAACTTTGAGAGGGAAAACTTCTGGGTCCGAAATTAGGACCAAATTCTCTAGGCTTGGGTCCAATATCTTGTGTTGTCATTTTGGATTCCAACAAGTTGAATCTTGCGTCTTCTTCCTTCCTTCTTCTATCATGCATCTCCTTCAGAGAGCAAATGTCCTCTGTATGGTTCTTCCGCAAACAGTAGGAACAGAAGACCCCAGGAATAGTTGGTTTTCGTGTACATTCAGTGGCTAAATGGCCTGCTTGATGACACTTACCACACCAAGTATTTGACCGCATCACATCTCTTCCTGCTCCTGCAACGGTGGATATGCTCGATGTGTTCACTGTCAACGTCTGTAGTTGCTCTGTAATCACATCCATCAACTCCTTTTTGATGTTTGCAACTGAGTTAGATAAGTAGTCCTTCAAGCTTTCTCCTCCTAAGACACTGGCAGGAGGGTTTTAAGGAGTCTCTGTAATCACTGCATAAACGGGCTGGGCTAGTACAGAGGGGTCTCTGTTCTGGTTCTGATTCAGAGCTCCTGTTTGAACTGTTGGCTGTTGGCTCCAGTTGGTAGGATTCCACTATTGCTGCTGATTTGGCATTGAGGAAATTGGTTGGGACCATTGTTGTTGTGGTTGAACCATCATTTGAGGCATGGATTGTGGCCACTGTGGATTTGGTGCACTGTACTGTGATACCGAGGGCATCTGTTGGTAGGGATAGGGAACAGTCCCTGGAACTGCATTTGGTGGATACATCATTCCTGGCATCAGAGGAGGTAGGACTCCTCTTCCTGTATTCACCGCTAATCGAGCTTCCACTTCATCGTACAGTCTTGCACCTTCTGTTTCAGCTTGCAGTGTGGCTGGTCTTTGCAGCTCCACAAACTTACGGACTTCTGGTTGTAATCCTCTGAGAAACACCCCCTTTTGAATGCCATCATCTAGATTATGGCCATCTCTTCAGGATGGATTCCATTCGTGAGACATAAGCTTCCACTCTTTCTCCAGAGGATTGACTTAGGTTCATAAATTCCTCTCGCATCCGCTCTTCAAAACCTTCACGCCTGAATTTAGTGAGAAAGGCCAACTTCAGGTCGTCCCATGTGCCAAAAGTTCCTGCTGCTTGTCTCTCATACCACTGAAACGCCGCGCCCTTGAAAGTGGCAGGGAATATTACTAACCAATGCTCAGGGGTTCTGGCATTGTTAGCCACACATGCTACCATAAACTCTGCTACATGAAGATCGGGGTCTTCATTGTACTCTCCCTTAAAAACTGGCAATGGGACTACATTCGCTAGCCTGTCATCAATATTTCCAGGACGGATCTGGCTTGGAAGTGGACCTCCAGCAGGAGGAAGGGCTTGATGTGCCATTGGGACTTCTGTAAAGAGTTCCGCAAGGGCATCAAAGGCGGCTTCTGCTGCGAGCTCGCTCTCGGTTCTGATTTTTGCTTTCTCTCTTCTCACGTACCTCTGGACTCGTTCTAACGCTTGCCTTTTTATTGCGTCATTCATCAGGGGTGTGGCTCCACTAGGTTATTAGTGCTCCACAGAGGGTTAACAGAAGACTTCAGTCTATGGAGAACTCTCTTGCCAATATTTCTTCTACTTCTTTCTTTTCAACGTCCCTGAATTCTGCTTTCATGCCACTACACAGGGGAAGGTATTCGGTTCTGAAGGTGTCAAAATGCATACGTCTGAGCATTGTGGTAGTGCCATCATCATAGTAATGCCAGCTTCTGATGGTCTCAACAGTGTATGTTGTGAAAAACACTCTGTCTACCAACTTCCAGTGGGTTGCTAATTGAACAAACAGAAGATTATCAGTACACCAATCATCCCATGTATCTTGCTGTTGAGCGTCCACGAACAAATTCCAACTTTTTTCCTTCTTGTCTTTGTGAACCTCTACAAACCAAGATTCCTGAAGCTTCTTCACAATCTCCCACTTGATGTTGTCTAGAAACTTTTCAATGAATGCCAAATCTTCCATGGATGGTCATTCTCTCTGTTTCTGCTCTTCAGTTTGTTCCCAAACAGTTTGCTACCAAGATGCAAGTTTCTGCTGCTTCAATAGGAAGAGGAAACTGTCCACCACATAGAGCATGCATCATGATGGTGATGTGTTTCCGCCATTGTGGGATGAACTTCTTGTGGAAAGTGGCTTTGATTATGAGGAATTCCAACTCTTCAGTGGAAGAAGGAACTTTACAAACATCCATTGAATTCTTCTCTTCTTGGCAATGCCATTTCCTTCATTTTCAGCCTCTTCTGGTGCTTGTTGATGGCAAGTTTCCCCGGCTGTGCACCAAAAACATGGAGCCCCAAGAGGAACACCAAGGAAAAGGGAATTCTCTTGCAAGAAAATCTATCTTGTAACATCAACAAGCTTGTTTATCATGTTTCATATGATCACAATGAAGAAAAGAACACCAGGCACAACAAATCTTCATGCAGCACCATGTAGATCTCCCACGGTTTTGATAGAATCAACCATATTCTTCAATATCTTCACAAAATCCATCAATAGAACAAAGAAAGCAAAGGAATACACCATCTTTGAATGGAAAATACATCACATAGTATTCATCTTCAATATCTTCATAGTCTTCTCTCTCAATCTCTCATATACAATCACTCTGTTTGAGTAGAATTGGCTATCTCTGACCCTCTCTCTCTCTCTCCATCAATAATACATCATATCCTCTCTAAAATCTCTCAAAATCACTCTCAATAATCCTTCTTAGGTCGTGGATACCCCTCCCAAGAGGTATGTCTGATATGAAGAGCCACCAAAGCCACTACAGTGTCCTTTCATAGCTCACTACTGTCACTTCACTCTAGTCTTCACTTGAGTCTTCCGCAGCTACTTCTTCCACTTCTTTCAGCTCTTTTGCACTTGTATTCACCTCTTTCCAAGGCTAGAAAACTTTCCCAAGCTACACTCTCATCCATCAGAACACATACAGAAGCATACAGAATAGTCACAGAATAGTACCAGAACAGCTACAGTACAGAACATAGCAGAACAGAGACAGAGGCTCTACAGAAGACCTACAGAAGGTTACAGAAGGTTATCAAAACCACATAACTCATTCTCAAATCGTTCCAAACTCTCACAAACCATTCAATAAACTTTCACAATATCTCAATCTTCATCAATCAATACTCCATCCCTCCTTACAGAAGACAATCAGAACAAAACAGACCAAAACAGAGCAAAACAGAAGGTATACAGAACCTATCAGAACATCACAGAACCACTAACAAACATCATGAACTTCCAAAACCCAATCATTATCATCCAAAACACTCTCAAACCACTTCTAAACCAATCAATCATCTCATAAAATCAACCATTCAGCTCTCAAAAACAACAAAAATCAGCCAAAAAACAAGTCATTTCAACACTCAACAAGCCCTCGCAGAACATAGAAGTGTCACAAAATGCTTAACCGAGTTAAATGCTAAGCTCAAGGTGTTCGCATGAGTTTACGTCCTTGCAGACATGGGCACAATCCCCAAGGAGCAACTTGGAGATTATTTTCCCTTTCCTCTATCCTGGGAAGAGCAAGAACATCTTAACGAGCACTACGACAAGCTCTTGCATGAACGCATGTGACTCATCTCTGACGAGGAAGCTGACGAACTACGCTTAATTGTCACGTTCAATGATGTGCTCTGCCAACCAAATCTCTTAGAGATAGAGCAACTAAAGCGACTAACAGAGGGCTGAAGTCAATTTGAACAGCATTGGTGTGAGAACCGCGTTGTAATGGCCGAACTAGGGGCTCATATCATGACAGTCTCTGAGGAGCGTTTGGCCAAATGGCGATCCCAAAGGAACCCAACCTATGTGGCACCAACTTCCCTTTGAGTGCTAACTACCATTCAGGGTACGGACTTGACTGAACCTAGCCAAGAAAACTCTCTATTTGATAAGGTTCTCACCGAGGAGGAGTTACATGTTGCCAATAGACTCAGACAAGGGTCCATGCTACTCGATGTCGAAAAATATCTATCGGTACTAAGTAAGCTGCATGAGTGCTGGATGCATGTGCCACGCTCCAGTACAACACCGAGTTCTATAATTAGTTCTTATCCTCATGAAGTGACATGGATTCATAAATATGTATATAAATAAACACTGATTTTTGTGTCACCGTGTATAAATAATATCAACACACACAAGCAATGATAGTCAAGCGCAGGGAGAAGAGTTGGGTCTGACAGGCTAAGCCCCTCAAGTCCTCCTCTCATCATGCATTTAAAAGCCGTATGACCATCCCCACCTCCAAGTGAAGGGCATGCAATCCACATTACCGCCACAGGAAGCCTTGACCAACAACTCTGATAGTGTAGACAGGGTGCAGCCCCTTTTCAATACACCTTCTTCCCTTTCCGATCTATCCTTCCAAGGTTGAGCCTTGCCTAAATTCATGACCACCAGCCGACGTAACTCGGCATGAGCCAAGATCTGCTAATGGCAGAAGGCTAAAAATACATCATGGGGGTCCATCCCTCTACAACAAGCACCGCATGCCCCACCCCTCCCCTTCTCGTCCTATGCGCTTGATAACCTGTACTATAATCCCTTACATATGAATGGTCTTGTCATGTAACAAATCCTAATCCTTGATTCGCATCTTACAGGCCCCCCGCGAGGAAAACATGGAGAACCAAGGGCAGCTAGCTTGCAAGGACGCTCTCCGCAGCCGACGGAAACATGCAGCACACGCCCCTCCGCCGGTGCACTATGTGCCCACTCTTAAAAGGTACGCCAAGAAATGCAGCCCCAAGCGACACTGCCCTGGACGAAGGCTGAAGAATCTGTGGGCCAGGGGAGCGGACGCTCAAGGAGGCGCATACAATGTGGCAACACCAGTGGCACAAACCCCCAACGTACGCTCGGGCACCAGATGCTCAAGGGCAGAAAAGGCGGTCCGAGACAGGGAAGAATTTAATGAACTGTTTAAAGACATTTTGGAAACGGTCACGGCCCGGGACTACACCATTCATGTCCCAGCTGACATGTTTCCTACCCAACCTCACAGGAGCCCCGCACCAGCACTACCCCGGTCGCTAGCCAACCAGACTCACCCCGCCTAGTATCTATCGACTAAGCCCCTATGCTGTACAAGTAGCTTGGCAAGTCATCATGCCATAACTTTTTGTTTTTGATGAGTAAAGGGGCAAGATCCCCACTTATACACACTTCCTTCACCTACAGTTAATGTATGCGACCTTAACAAGTAATGGGATAGGCATCATAGCATTCTGAAAAATTATGTCTTACCATGATTGCATTGGTCTGATGTACTTAACGCAAGCGAGCATATACTCTCGCGAAGTGACAAGTTGATGCAGAATGACACAGGTCAATGTCTAGAAGCGTTTAATATCCAAGTCACCACAAGACCACTAACCCCACAAAGAACCATTATGGAGGAAGTGACAGGAATACCAAGAAACAAAAGCCATGACAGAAACGCCACTGGATGAGAACCCAAGGACACCTCTGCAGAAAAAACACATATTGCAACTGAGCATGGCCAAAGATTACCTCCTCCTTCTTGGCCAAACTTTATGTTTGGGTAGGAGCCACACTCTCAATAAGGGCGAACGTCTCTTCATCATCAAGGATTCAATTCGCAAGATGCTCTGCCCTTGTCCATGCACAGCTCACTCCAAGTGCTACCTCAATTGTTCGATGTCTCACATGTTACAAAGAGGTTTGCAAAATCTCAAGTGTATCTCTTCATCTCAACAATAGCTCCTCTAGCATCAAGGCTGGTGACACAATCGTCTCTGTAATATCAATTCTTCATAGCCTTTGAATCCCAACATTTCTCAATCCAAATGAAAGGCTAACAGTCTCAATGTATGGCATTGATTGTATTCACTTTTCCCACACAAAAAAAGAGGAAAAAAGAAAAGTAAAGTAAAGTAAAGTAAAATAAAGAAAGAAAGAAAGAAAGAAAAAGAAAAAGAAAAAGAAAAAAGAAAAAAAGCACACACGATCACAACACCGCACCTAGGGTCCTCAAATTAGGTACGTCCAGTGACCTGGGTCGGCTGGCTCCGTCCCTAATCCCCTAGCCCTTTGTATGTCCCCCACAATTGTTCAAGGCACATTAAGGGCAGGACATACTTAGGG
Source organism: Lygodium microphyllum (assembly GCF_053477565.2). Taxonomy (NCBI): domain Eukaryota; kingdom Viridiplantae; phylum Streptophyta; class Polypodiopsida; order Schizaeales; family Lygodiaceae; genus Lygodium; species Lygodium microphyllum. The sequence continues at coordinate 98,689,428 of NC_141149.1, read as the reverse complement.
AACTCGCCTCGCCTATGGTGAGACATGTCACTCTGAACCACTTGCACAATTCTTTTACACTCCATCTCAATGCCATTACAATCAACAATGGTAAGCAAGGCTTGAAAGACAATGGAAAAGTACACCATGCGTTCCAAACACTACAAGTAGCCACTAGCTACCAACAACTAAGACATCAAGAAGCTCAATTATGCTACATTGCCTTGACAAGACCATAATGATGTCTCAAGCAATCTTCAAGTGTACTCCCCGTCTTCATTGAAAAAAATTTCCATCAACTTAGCCCCTTGCTTCATTAACCCATTTCTATACAAGGAACTAGGCCGACAGTCTTCTAACTAAGTAATACCTAAATATGCACAAGCACTCACATAATATCTACACTGAAGGATATACACGGTTTGGGTCCTCAAGTGCAGGACAATACTCCAGGCTTGCTTAGAGTTCGACGTGTCTCCCAAACTAATCAAAATATGTCTTGTGCACGATAAGAAGACTAGCTAGCACTACCCCTTAGGGAGAGACCACATGAGGGTTTTCCAATTGCATGTATTAATGACTCCAACGAAAGAGTCGTCACCTCTACATCAACACTCAACTCTGAACTCTTGTCCTTTACTTCATCATGCAAGACCACCACAAAATCATCACGAGCAGAATCCACCATGAGCATCCCAAGAACACAACACCTGTGCCAGCTATGAGTGACCATTCCCAACAAAGAGTATCCCTATCGCCACCTACAACAATCATATCACCAACCAATCAGAACAGCAAAGTGCCACCCACCTTCATCTGCACCAACATCAGAACTCCTTCAAGGCAAGCCACAATAGTCCCTTCCACCCACATCTTCGGTGCAAGCTCCGCATGCTACCTACGACGGTGAGTGCCATGGGACTGGCACTCATCTAGGAGGGGGGTAATGTTAACCCCAACACGAAGAAAGCAAAGCAAAAGGAAATAAAAAAGACACAGGACAAAGGCGGAAAAAAGATAGCCCGATTAAAGAAAGAATAGGAGAAAAGGCCAAAAGCGCAAGGGCAACCTTAAAAGTCCAAGGCAAATGCAAAAGGGGAAAGGTGCATTTTAAAATAAAAAGGCGCACCCTGAAATCTTGTAAAAGAGCGCCCGGCTCTCACCCATGCAATTTGTAAATATAGACGAGTAGTGGAAAGGAAGCTAGGGAGATAGAAGGACAATGGGAAAAAGGGCCTAGTGGCCGGCCATGTAAAAAAGGGGAAAAGGGGATGACCGCCCAAAAGGGACTTAGAGTTTTGTATATAAAGTTGAAAAGTGAATGAGAAGCTCATTCTTGTGTATGGCCAAAAGTAACTCTCCTCTTCTTCTTCTTCTTCTTCTTCTTGCTTGCTTGAGCTTGTGCTTGAGAGAGAGTGTGTGAGAGTGTGAGGGAGTGAGTGTGTGAGGGTGAGGGACCAAGGAGGAGAAGCTCTCCATCTTCTTCTCTTCTCTTCTCTTCTCTTCTCTTCTCTTGCTCGTGGCAATGGAGCTTGGAGCGTGGAGCTTGAGGATGAAGCTTGCTTGAAGCTTGCACTTGGATCGTGGAGCTACCAAAGTGCGCGGGAGAGGAGGTAACTCAAATGGCACGGAGGTAAGCTCACTACACCTGTAGGTATGGATGGCGCGTCGGTTATGTGAGAGGTAGCCATTAGTGCTCGGCTTGGAACGCTTGAAACAATAAGCGGTCCGTGGGTCTTGGCGGTTGAGCGAAAGCTCCCACAGCGATTCATTTACGAAATTGAACACACAGACTGGGTGTCGCCCATAGTCATTGTGATGAAGAAGAATGGAAAGATTCGAGTGTGCGTCAATTACAAGAAGGTGAACGCTGCTACTAAGAGAGACAACTATCCATTACCATACACCGAGCACATGCTTGAGAGAGTGGTGGGCAAGGAAACCTGCAATTTTCTGGACGGCTTCTTAGGGTACAACCAGGTGCAAGTACATCCTGTGGACAGGCACAAGACTGCCTTCACCACTGAGTGGGGCGTATTTGCTTACATAGTCATGCCCTTGGGGTTGATGAATGCCCCTGCCACCTTCCAATGCCTCATTAACGCCATCTTTAAAGACATGCTTTGCAAGGAGTTGGAAGTCTTTGTTGACGGCCTCTGTGTTCACTCAACCTGGATAGAACACTTAGACAAACTCCGCGCAGTCTTTGAGCGGTGTCGCTTAGATAATCTCTCCTTGAAACCCTTAAAGTGCCAATTTCGGGTAAAGCATGGATGCATCTTAGGGCACGTGGTGTCAAAGAACGGCATTGCCATTGACTTTTCGAAAGTCAGGGTTATTGTCCACCTTCCACCCCCAATCAACTACAAGGGAGTTCAATGCTTCCTAGGCCATACGGGGTACTATCGGTGGTTTGTAATGAACTACGCATTGATCGCAAGACCCTTGTACAAGCTACTGATTATCTTTGAATGGACCGAGGTATGCCAATGAGCATATGAAGAGTTGAAAAAGGCTCTCACCACAGCACCAATTCTACGAGCCCTAGATTGGACCATTACCTTCCACGTGCATATCGATGCTTCTAAATTTGCCGTGGGGGCAGTGTTTTGCCAACCTGGTGAACACAACCTAGACTATCCAGTGAGTTTTGCTAGCAGACAACTCAGTGAGATGGAAATGAACTACTCGATGACAGAAATAGAAGGGTTAACCATGGTGTTTACTATGAAGAAATTCCGGCACTATCTATTGGCCACACTTTTTACCTTCTTTGTGGACCATCAAGCCCTACTCTATCTAGTAAACAAACCTTGCGCTATAGAACGCATAGCTTGGTGGCTCCTTCTGCTCTTGGAATTCAACTTCTCCGTGGTTGTACAGCACTACATGGTTGACCATATGTTGTGCATTCCCACGGGAGAGGCCACTGGACAAGGCATTGTTGACAAATTACCCGACGCCCATCTCTTTACCCTGTCCAGTGAGAGAGATTTATTCAACGTTGATCTAACACCATATTGGGCGAATGATATAGTCCAAGTGCTTGAACACGAACTACCTAATCGACCGATAGAAAAAGCCCGACTTAGGCGATTAATCCTTAAGATCCAACCCTATCAGCTAATCGCAGGCCAACTTTACAAGCTGGGGCAAGACCGATTACTGCGCAAATGCGTATGCGAATATGAGATGCACAATGTGCTCTCAGAAGCGCACGGCGGCATTGCTGGAGGGCACTTTAGCAGAGACACGACAATACGAAAAGTGTTGCAATCTCAACTATGGTGGCCCACTCTTTTCCGTGATGCAGCCCGATTTGTCAAGCATTGTGACGAGTACCAACGGACAAAAGTCCCGACTCACAAGGACCAAATGGAATTGACCCCTATTATCGCACGACAACCCTTCGAAAAATGGAAAATTGACTTCATCGGACCCATCACTCCTGTTGCCTAGTATTCACAGGCCAAGTACATTATTGTGGCCACGGACTACCTCACAAAATGAGCAGAGGCAAGAGCGACACAAAAAAATGATGCTAGTATGACTGTCAAGTTCTTATGGGAGCAAGTGATCTCACGATTCGGCTGCCCCATCGAACTGGTCAGTGATCAAGGCACACACTTCATCAACGAAGTGATAGCACATCTCCTGTCCACCTTTCTCATCATCCATCGCAAATCCTCGCCATACTACCCTTAGGCAAACAGCTAGGCAGAATCCACGAATAAGATTCTTATCAATGTCCTGACCAAGGTGGTCTCAACCTCACGCAGTGACTGGGACAACAAGCTGATGGTAGCTCTGTGGGCTTACCGCACAGCTTATAAAATGGTTGTCTGTCACCCCCTTCAGGCTGACCTATGGAACTGAGGCGGTTCTACCATTAGAATTCTTCGTTCCTAGCCTGAGAATAGCACTTCAAGTATGATGGGAAGGGAAGGAGGCATGGATGCAATGTCTAGTCGAACTCGAGCACCTCTCATAGACTCGCCTTCTAGTCACCCATGTGCCTATATGTGAGAAGGCCTGACACAAAACTTGGTTTGACAAGCATTTCAAGCAGCGCGACTTTGAACAGGGCGACTTAGTGCTCCTCTACTCAGTTAAGGGGCACAAGCAGAAAATGAAATTTAGAGGTCTTGGACCTTTCAAGGTTCGTGCGATCAGCCGCACAGGCAATGTCGAGCTCGAGACCTTAGATGGTGAGAGCATAGGCTTCTTCAATGACACTCGTATCAAGAAGTACTACCCCCCCACCCATCCTTTGCATGAGCCCCCGATGCTAGAACCACCTGTCAAGATACGAGTGGCCACAATCACGGAGGTTGATGATGAGGATGAGGAAACCGTAGAGCCGTCATACCTCCATATTACGATCACGGCAAAACAAACATGCGCTTTCAATGCCTTGATCGACGAGGGAGCAGACTTCGATGTCTTAACTCACGATCATTGGACTCAACTTGGCAGACCACAACTTCAACCCACTAATGCAAAATTAAGCCCATATGGGGCCCATTCCTACGCACTTCTTGACAAGTGCAGAGCCGTCGTTTCTATCGAGTCTGAGACTGTTCTAATGGTTTTTTATGTGTTGTCAAATGCTAAACACGCAGGCACGGAGTCGCTGCTGGGGCGAACTTTCAAAAAGCAGACTCACTGCAATGTTGATTATGAGTCATAGCGCATTCACCTCGCAATAGGTAACGTTCGCATTGTAACAGCCCTTCAGCAAGGGCTGTGTGACCTCATCACTGTCTGCAACACCACTAGTAGAAATATCTGTAACCAACTCCAAGGAGGGGGGTAGTGCGCGACCACCACCACCCAAATTTCATGAATCCCAGGCCGCAACAACAAGACCTAAAGACCAACAGCCTAGATCTCAATGGCAGCCTAAGCAGCCATAACCGCCACCTAGGAATCGCCGCTCCTATCCTCATGAAACCAAAAACGCTAAATCTAAGACGCCTGGATGCAGTCACAATAAGCGCCGCATGATCAAGCAAAGATGGGTTCCTAAAACCCTCTTGCACACGCAAGGCTACTACATGGGCAACACCTGGCTGTGGATCCCTAAGGCCTACACGGCCAAAGGCGCTACTCATACGCCGCCCTCAAGCTTGATCAACCCAAGTCCTATAAGCCCTCCAAACCATTCGCCGCAGTGCCCTCCAAAACTACAGCCATCTGACCCAACCATGCCTAAACCCAAGGAAGTCACACAAGCCTATCGGCCCAAACAATAGACTCCGTCACATGAGTCATCACCCGATCAAGTCAACCCAACTCCTCAAATCCACCCTGAATGCAATAGCCCATCCATCGTGGCTGCCCCTAATCTACCCATAATCTAAGCAGCTCAACCCCAGACTCAAACACGTACCCAACCGCAACTCGTCATTGCCACCAGCGCTAGTTCTAGCAAACTGCGACCACCCATCGGCCTTACGCCCTCCTATGAATGCAAATCCTTTTTAGCACTGGCCGCCAACCTCACGGAGGACACCGGGGATGACGTGGTGGAATGCATTAAATGACTAGACACCACCTTCATGCCGTTAGCACTAAGCTACGACCGCTTGGACTTAGGATTATTGGAGGAACCCTTTGCAACTGAAGTTCAAACCATGCCCTGCTGGGAAACCTTTGAATTCGCATTCGCAAACGCTTCTCGTTCCACTGTTGAATTGCTCAATAGTAGCGAGATATCCAAGGAGCAAGCCATCAAGCAGCGCCTCATCACGTCATATGATCAGCGAACCACTTCTGCGATCACTGAGTAAGAAATCACAGTGTTATCAAAGCTCGCTGATACCGACTCCCCATTCTTGAAGCGTTGGTACCCTCTTAGGCTGCAATGGGAAGTCAAAGGGTGTTGCATAATGACCAACGCTGAGCAGCGCCGCGCTATCAAAACAGCGGATTACAACCCCACATATGTTGCGCCAACCTTGTATCGAGTGTTAACCACTCTTCGGGGCCATCCCATATAGAAGAACACATCAAAGGGCACCCCTACCTCGAACTCTTGTTGACTGAGGAAGAGTTACACATTGCTAGCCGTGTCAACTCTGGTGACTTCCTAATAGATGTTCTCACATACATCACAAAGTGGAGATTAAACCCTCTGATCTAGACCGCGACGCTCACTTAGAGTACAACCCCCAATTCTATGATTGGCTCCTTCACAAGTAACTCCTATGCCACCATGACAAACGCCCTTGCCTTTCTGACCCTAAATCCTAGGAAGGATTCTTCTCACGCTGGAAGGGGAGGGGGAATGAGTGAGGTGAATCAAATCAGGCCAACCAAATCAAAATTAGTGAAACACACAAACATATATTATGAAAAACAGGCAAAAAGTTAAAGGCTGAAAAGGAAAATCTACAATGGTTCTTAATGAATTCATTCAAAAAGCATAGAGTTTCTCTTTTTCAACAGTTAGCAAATTACTATGTGGAAAGCACTAATGAAAATTTCAGTTTTATGACAGGAATGAAAAATGTCGCAACAAGACCGAGCCCACCGGCTTCCATTCACGGAAGAGGAGAGAACATGGCACAGCATCACCCTGGAGAGCCGCGCCTACAACCAATTAAAATTCCAAACTATTCATAATATAGAAGGATTAGTGGCCAAGGAAGAGGCGGCCAGGAGAGTCATTGAAAGCTGCAACTTCAAGAAGTACCTGGAAAGATTCGCACAAGAACCCGACCACACGAGCTGTGTGGAATTTCTCAGGTCCCACGACCCCGATAACGAACGCGGCACCGTCACAGCGGGAAGGGGAAGGAATGCCAAGCAAGTATTAGTTCGTCTAACCCTGGCCTTGGTGGAGAAGGCACTGGGACTAGAACCAAAAGTGAAAAAGAAGCAGAAGAGGGATGTGTATGCCATGCTGGGGATGAGAAAGGAGGACATGCTGACAAACGACGGCATCAGCATCCAAGACATTCTCGATGCAGAGATCAGGTTGTAGGCGAAACTCATACATGCGCTCTTTTCCAGCCAGCACTACAACACGTTGATGCACCGGATCAGTGTGCCGATACTGGAGAATGTGGTGGCCCATACCCTGCATGAAGTTGACTGGAATGGCTACGTGCGCAAAACCATATCGACCAAGCAGCTAGAGCGCTAGCCTCAGGAAACATGCCCGCAAGAGGAGAAATCCCAGTGTCTAAGGCCGCAGAAAGAAAGAAGGCCTCCTCCAAAGCCTCGTTCATCGCCTACGAGAGCATCTTAACAGCGCTCATCCAGGAGGCCGTAAAAGAGATGCAGGATGCAGAAGTGGGGGAGGGGGAGACGCTTGACAGGTCACCCCCTCATCAACACCAGGAGAGGTCTAGTGATAGGACTAAGACCAAGGAAGAAGGGGAAGAACAGAAAAGCAAAAAGCAGATCACAGGAGACCAAGAAGAAGGCAGTGCAAAAGAAAAAGAAACAGGATGAAGGCCGCAGGAAGGAGAATGAATACTTGGAGAAAGCGAAAAGACAATCCCTCAGGGAGGCCGAGGAGAGAGAAAGGAAGAGGAAGCAGGAAGAAGAAGAAACAACAGAGCAAGTCAGGCGGGCTAAAAAGGAGTCAAAGCAAGAGGCTGAAAGGAGAAGAAGAGAAGAACAGGAAGAGAAAGAGAAACTAGAGGAAGAATACAAAAAGGCCGAAAAGGAGAGGAAAAGAAGAGTTGTGGAGGAGGAAGAGGAGTTAAGAAGAAAGGAAGAGGAGGACTTGGCCAAGGCTACACGTCGATCCATCGAGCAACAATGCATGGCAGATGATCCAAAAGCCTGGAACCAGCTGAGGGAAGAACGGCCTAGCTCCAGCATGCACACTCCAGAACCCGCGCCACCCGCAATTCCGGAAGGAAAAGGCAAAGCACCCCTCCATCCTATCCCCACCCTCATGGCACCCCCTGCTGAACCCACTATGCTCACCCTTAGCATTCCCACTAGCTTGGAAGTTTCCAACCTGGTGGCCTGGATGCAATACTTCATCAGTAAAGAAATGGCCCAAGGGAAGAGCACGGAAACCATGACCACAAGGCCAAAAAGGCCAGTCGCAGATGCAGAATCGAGGCAGGAGCAAAAACGTCGCGTGTGGAGGCCTCAAACACCCCAATCCATGCAACAATGACGCCACCAGCCAATTATACGAGGAATACGTCACCAAGCAGCTCTCCCAACTAGAGAGGGTGAAGGAGGAAAAAAGAATGGTGGTGGTTGAGTTGGTGACAAAGAAAGAGTCAGTGGCGGTCTTCCAACTGGAGAAACCCCGCATCATCACCATGCAACAATGCCAAATATTTGAACTCAAGCAAGAACTGAAAGCAAAAGAGGACATGGAAGAAAGCTACAAACAACGGCTTGAGGACGAGAATCAAGAACTTGTGCAAATGCAGTGGGAATACAAGCTCCTCCTAATGCAATATAAGGAACTGGAGGCAAAAACCGCCACCATTGAGCAAATGATGGAGGAACTAAATGCCAAAGAAGAGGAGAGAAGACAAGAGAGGGAGCAACAACGAAAAGAGATCGGATCAACTACACCTCAGGAGGAAAGAGCAAGACAACATGAGCAAAGAACTCAGAGCCCAGGAGCAGAAGCTCTTAACCCTAGCACAAAAGCAAGGGAAGAGCATGGAAGGAATGAGCAGAAGGGCTGAGGAATGGGCCGCGCAGAATGAGAAACGGGTGAAGGCACTGTCACAACGCCTCGCCTTGGTGGAGAAGGAAAAAATCTTGGCAGAAAGCAAAGCGGACGCCGCCTAGATAGCCTTCACTGCCTAGCAATAGGCCTTCCTCAACACACTACTGGACACAACCCGACCAAAGGGAAAGGAGTCATTGGAGGTGGTATAGAAGAAAGTGAGCATCGCATGCAGAGCCCTGCATGAGGGGCTACAGATGCTACCCCAACCTCGGAGGTTAGGCTGGGCTCAGAAGAACAATGAAAGTACCTGCTATTGGCCAGCCTGACCCCCCAGGAGGCGGATGCACTCGGCTTTGAGGAAGGGGCGCAGCTAGATGACCGGGAGGGGGAGGACACTGACATTGAATTCTTCATAAGAAGAACCAGCGAAGAAATAACCCCACAACCCCCCTCGCCACGATTAGGAACAACAACAACTCGACCCACCCCTGGACAAACAAACCACGCTCAAGGAGCGATGGAGAAAATTGGTGGAAGAAGCCAGAAGGTAGCTGCAAGCCAAGCCAGTCGTGCGGCCATCCGCATCCCTCCCACCATGCCCCGATGACCTGCCAACGCAATTCCACACGGAGTTGATGATCTGGGAACGGCAGGAAATCAAAAATGACCCTTTTTCGTTCAGTTTCTTTATGCCTAATAGCTTGAGAAGGGTCCTGCCGATTAAAGTAATGAAGGAGGTGATCGCGGCTGGCAGCCGACTGGGCCAAAAATGGCTCGAAGACAAGGCAAAGACCCCTACTCTATGGGGCACGGAGGAAGCAAAGTTTTGGCAAGACAAAGTGTTCGAGGTGCCACACACTGTAAGGGGTTACAACTGCCAACCTCTCTGGAGAAGGCAAATATGTGATATTAACATGCTTGCCTAGATGGAATTTTGCAACACCCTACCCTACGAGAGGAACGACCCCACATTCATGGCGTATCCTCGTAGGGTAGGCGTGGATTTTGTTGCCACCCTCCATGGGCGGCATGACTTCCCCATCATCTACAATTCCAATGCCACCTCCTTCAAGAATGCCCTCCTTTTTTATTTAGAAAGCCTAACTGACTCCGTGATGCGCTTTCTCGTAGACTTCTCCTCCTATCCTGATCCTGCCTTTATAACTACATGTAATTACCTTAGGCTTCTTAAGCTATTACTCAAGCAAGATCCGGCACCGTAGGAGAATAGCTTGCCTCCCCTCTTTTTTTATCCCAATGCTATTGATAGCTACGCCATGGCACGCTTAATGATGAGAGCTAGCCTACTCCCCTCCTTTTGCCTAGGTCTCCTAGAGGACATGAGTGGCAGCCAATTTACTAGGTGTAGTCACCCCTTCCTCTCCGCCACCTCTCTCCATGTCTGCATGAACCTGAAAGCGCACATGCAAAGCCACCAATTTTTGCGCAAATCCATCCGCCCTCCTTCCCCCCCTCATTCAAATGAAGAGGTTCTTAAGTTAGGTGTGCCCAGTGGCTTCGGTCGGCCGGCTCCACTCCCAACCCCCTAGCCCTTTTTGCTCCCCCACTTCACGCTTAAGGCACATCAAGGGCAGGACACACCTAGGGAGATAACACTCACCTATGGTTAGACTTGTCACCCTAAGCCACTTGCATCGCACCCCCCTTAGAACAAATGGGATCCTCAAGTGTGGGACATCGCCTAGGCTCGCCTGCGGTTAGACCCACCTCCCCATTCCACTAGCACGAGCACAATGCACTAACACGCTGAGATAAGCACTCCCCTTAGGAACAGCACTGCACCTTCTCCTTTCAAACATCAGAGAGTAACAAACCACCAACTTCGGAGGCCCCGTCAACCACGCAATGCCCGTTGGCTCCTCCGACAAACAATGTCACAGCTCCTACAAGCACCTAAGTCTCCAAGTGGCCCTCACCATTGCACCACTTTGCCAATTGCCTGCCAACCTACAACAACACAGAAGTGCCATGGGGCTGGCACCCGTCTAGGAGGGGGGTAATGTTAACCCCAAATCGAGATGGCCCCAGATCGAGATGGCGGAAAAAGGAAGAAAAAAGCAGAAAAAACATGGAAAAAGAGCAAAGACACGCAGGCGACCTCCAAAACCAAGCCAAGGCAAAAAGCACAATTTTAAATGAAGGGTGCCTCAAAAAACTCAGAAAACTCTTGTAAAAGAGCGCCAGGCTCCCTCCTGTGCCAATTGTAAAATACTAGATGGGTGTAGGCTAGAGGCATAAGACTAGAATAGGGAAATGGAAAAAAGATCTTGCCACAAGGGCCGGTCATGTAAAAAAGGGGATGGGTGCCCATGGGATTTTTAGGGTTTGTATACATAAATTTCAAAAAGTGAATGAGAGCTCATTCTTTTTGGTGTGTGGCAACAAGAGTCTTCTTCTTCTTCTCTCCTCCTCATCTTCTTGCTTGTGTGTGCTCTTGAGAGAGGGAGTGTGAGAGTGTGAGGGAGTGAGTGTGTGAGAGTGAGGGATCAAGAGGGTGAAGCTCTTCACCATCTCCTCTTCTCTTCTTCTCTTCTCTTCTCTTTTCTTGCGTGCGTGGCTATGGAGGATGGAGCTTGGAGGTGGAGGAGGCTTGAGGATGCTTGAGCTCGCATCTAGGATCGTGGAGCTACCGGTGTGTGTGAAAGAGGAGGCAACTCGTATCGGCATCAAGATAAGCTCACTACACTCATAGGATCGACACGGCTAGGTGAGAGATAGCCATTAGAGCTCGCTTGGAATGCTTGAAACAATAAGCGGTCTGTGGGTCTTGGCAGTTGAGCGAAAGCTTCCACATCTCTCTACTATCTCATCCTCTATCAAGTCATGCACATAGTGATACTAAATCTCAATGTGCTTAGTGTGTGCATGAAAATTTAGACTTTTGATAATAGTTATGCAACTCTAATTGTCACATCTTAGCACTATTGGATCTTCATCCTATACTCCCATATGCCATAGGATCCTCCTTAACCATACTGCTTCACATGCAACAAAGTAAGTTTCATTGTACTCTACTTTGGTAGAAGACAATGGCACAATTGGTTGCTTCTTACTAATCCAAGAGAAGATTCCTAAACCTAAACAGAAACAATATCAAGAAACTGATGAATAATTGTCACTTGCCCAATTTGAGTCACATTTTTCTATAAGAGCACTTTCAAAACTATATGTGATACCATAATCAAGAGTTCCCTTCAAATATCTAAGCATTCACATCCCAACTTCCCAATGACTTTCTCGTGGTTTGTTTGAGAACCTGCTCAAGACACCCACAGCAAAACTAATATATGACCTGGTGTTACACAAGTAGATGAGATTACCAACCAACCTCTTGTACCTCCCAATGTTTGCTAGTGTTAATGTATCCTCAATGGATAATTTCACATTGACCTCCATAGATATATCTATCTTCTTACACTTAGTCATGCTAAATGCTTTTAATATCTCCCATGCATACTTCTTTTGAGAGATAAAGATTTTGGCAAGCTCACACTTCAACCCCCAAAAAACAATGCAACAAGCCTAAGTCTATTATGTCAAAATCAAAGCTCAAAGCTTTTTGAGTGTAATGGATCGTATCTTCATAGTCACATGTAATAAGAAGGTCATCTACATATAGGAAAATCATTATAGTCTTTTCACCATCCTTGTAAACATACAAATTAGCATCTAAGGCACATCTTTTGAAATTCAAGACTAAAAAGAATTTATCTATCCACTGATGCCATGCTGTAGGGGCTTGTTTTAGCCTACACAATGCCTTCTTCAAGTTAAAAACTTTGTTCTCCAAATGGGGGGAGTAAAACCCTATTGGCTGAGCCACATACACCTACTTGAGGTCACCATTCAAGAATGTTGATTTGACATCCATTTGGTAAACTAGCCACTTTCTATGAGTAGTTATTGTAAGTACTGTGTGAATAGTGATCATTCTAGCAATTGGAGCAAGTGATTCTTGAAAATCACACCCTTCAACCTATCATAATCCCTATGCAACTAATCTGGCTTGTGTTGTATTTACTAGTAGAAATCTATCATTGAGCAAGATCAAGAAAATTTTAAGTGTATCTCTTGCCCAAAATTATGGCTTTGTGGTTTGTTTCTAACCCCTCCTTCCACTTAATAGTTAGAGTCATTCCATAAGTAAGGTTGTGTTTAAAGAGAGTTGGTAGCTCCTACTTATGTTCTCAAGCATTGTTTGAAAAATAGGGCCATCTCAATAAAAGATAAGTATCATGTCAATTTTAAGTACCATGCCAAACAAAAAAATATCATGAGGATATTTTGAAAATAGAGTAAAAAATGCACCCCAAAAGTATCAATAACCATGACAATTGGATACTTTCTATGAAAACTAGACTTGCTTATTTAGAGCTTTCAAGCACTCTACTTCATCAGCCAAGTTTGCACACAAAAGAAAATAAGATAAATTATAAAGAAAAAAAAAGAATTTAATATGATCACTTTATTTTTTCTCCATGTATAAGCCATGTCTTCAACTCCATCTCTTTAGCTCTAAGCTACATGAAAAACACTTATAATTGTATATAGTATTAGGCTATATCTCCATATTCTTTACCATTCAAGTTACGCTTGCACCTCAAATTATGACTTCATTTAATTTTCTCCCAAGTATTCATTTGATTTTCTAATAACTACTTTCTAATATTAGAAAAGAAATCGTTGCAAAGTTATAATTCTCATTGCAATGTATCACAGCTTTAGTGTTACTATATGTTAGTAGCAACATATGTTGTTAATTGCAAATACAAAAGGCCCATAATTTTTTGACAAAAATATTCTTATATAAATCAATTGTACATTTCACACTGAGTTTGGCTCCCTCTCATGCAAATTATATCAAATTAAGCAGCACCATGGGATTATGATGTGCACTATTTAATTTTTTTATGAGAAGCTAAGGTCTATGTGCATGCAAAGGAGAGAAAGACGAGTCACATAACCACCACAAAAGGGCTAGATGCCCAAGAGAAAGGGGAAATCCTAACCCTAGAAATCATGTATAAAAGAGAAAATAATAGAACAATGTATTCATGTGTATACAAACTTTTCTTTTTATCCATATTGCTACTCTATTGTCTATGAATGAGAGTGAAGGAGAGGGACTGTGAGAGTGTGTATAGAGTGAGGGACATGGTGATGAGAAGCTCTTTGTATTTTTTTCCTTTCTTCTCCATCCCATACTTTGGTTAAGCTGTGAATGCAAGCAAGAGTGTGTGAAGTTGAGATTGTATATGAAGCTCTTCTTTTCTTCATCTCGTCAAGCTCATCATTTGCAACTCCTCTCATATTTGAGTAATATTGGAAGAAAGGTTGAGAGAAAAGGGAGGTGCACATGTGGATCATGGAGCATGGCTTGCTGATGCAATGACTAGAACATGATATTGGTAAGTGCTTTCTCTATTTGTATGAAGTCATTAGATTCATTTAAGTATGTGAGTAGGCTAGGTAAGAGACAGTTATGTGCTTCATGAGTCAAAATCCTTGAAACAATAAGGATGTGTTCCATGGTCACAATGTTGAGCTCGTAGAATGCAACATGTATATGAACACATTTAGGATCATCAGGTACTTTTTTTCTCTCTCCAAGAGGTTTTCCTCCCTCCATCCCTCCCCCCTCTACATATAGGCCCATTTTCTTTAGGGCATACTTATTCTTATAGATCTTCTCTATCAATAATACTCAATATGTTCTGTGTTGTGCTCTCTCAAGCTTATTTTTCTCCAAGATGTGTGTGTGTATTCCTACAATCCTAAATCCACTAATTGGTATCAAAGTATGCTTCAACATATTAGGTAGAGTTGTAAACACCCTCCCCTTAATTTTCTCAAATTGGAACAAGATTTGACAAGCAGCTGCTGCAAATCAACAAGTTACTTTGAAACATTCTGCATGAATTTAAACAATGTCTTAATGGTATTTTGGAAGTTGCAAGTGAATCAAAAATATTGTTGTGGAGGATGTCATACATTCTAGTCTTTCTCCAATTAATTCTAGAGCACCACCTTCTCCTAAGGAGATTCATTGTTGTGATGGTAGAGATGGAAAGGCTCATGTCTTGATTAGATTGTCTATTAAGCATACCATGATCCCATACATTTGCTCATGTAAGACAACTGTAGATGCTTGGGACCCTAAGGACAGGAGAAAATGGAGGAATGGAGCTAGACTTATACAATTTGCATGCAAAAGACAAGAAGCCAAATCTACAAGCTTTTGCCAAAGCCTTCACCAATGATATGTTCAAAGTTAGTAGTGCCAAAAAACAAGCATTGTCTCCAATTACAAAGAAGGTGTACAAACTCAAAATGGAAGTATCCATGGATAAATTCTATTGCAAGTATTATGATTTTATCTCTATTGGTCTCTACTTATGCTTCATGGGACACATTCTCAATTATGATGAATTCTCTCAATGGTTTATTAGCACTTACCAAGCTCACTGCAGTATTGTGTATTATAAGTCTATTGGTAAGGGGCTTTACTAGGTGTTTGTTGGCTCTCCAACAAAGAGAAATTGGTCTTGGCCTATTCTGTGGGTTATCAAGGCAGCCTGGTGCATTGCCTCCCCTGTTCTATGACCCCTTCACCCAATGTTATACTCTTGTAAAAGTATCCTATATGGATATCCTTCCCCAACTACATGTAGTCTTTGAAAATGAAGTTAATGCCATTGCTTCAACACTTGGCAAGGTGCTCTATTGTTCCTCTTCTACCCTCAAATCCCAAGGCAAAAGGAGGGTCTAAATATTATGGAATATGCACGGATCCCCAAGAGGAACACCAAGGAAAAGGGGTTTCTACTGCAAGAAAATCTATCTTGTAACATCAACAATCTTTTGTTTCATTCTTTAGAGAACTACAACAAGGAAAAAAACAAATCTTTATGCAACATCATAGTAGATATCTCCCACGAATTTGATAGAATTAACCATAATCTTCAATTTCTTCATAAAATCCATCATAACAAAAAAGAACACAAAGGAATACACCACTTTTGAATGGAAATCAATCACATATGATTCATTTTCATTGTCTTCATAGTTCTCTCTCTATCTCTCATAGTAGATACATTGTTTTTAGGCATAAAAATGAGTTTTTCTCACTTCTCTCTCTCACATACTCGCTCTCTCAATAATATATCATAGCCTCACTACAATACTCAAGAATGGCACTCAATTCTCCTCTCTTGGTCGTGGATACACCTCCCAAAAGGTATGTCAGATGCAAAGAGGCACCAGAGACATCATAATGTCCTGTGAGATCTGGCTTCTATCACTATTCTTCTATAACCTTCTGTGAATCTTCATCAGCTACTTCTTCACTTCGATTAGATTGAATAGAGCTTACATTCATCCTTTCCTAAAACAAAAACAATTCCTAAAACATCCATACATCCAACATAACACTCAATAGAAACGAACAGAACAGACCACAAAGCAATAGGACAACAAAACAATAGAACCACATAACCTTACAGAAGATCAACAGAGACCATAAAAACCATAAAAACCAAACCAAAACCAATTCAATATTTCATAAACCTTTCAACACAACCTCCACCATCTCTCAAAACAGAAGAAAACACAACCAAATTGGACATTACAAAACCAAACAAAACAATTTAAGAACCCTACAGAACAACATATCCTCATCAAGAACCATCATAAACCCCTCAAATGTACTCAAACCATTCCAAACACTTCAAAACGTCTTCAAATTCAAACAATCCATCACCAAAAACAACCATTCAGCAACAAAAACAACAAAAAATTAGCCCAAAAAAACATATCATTTCAACACTCAACAATGCAAGTCAAGCCTCCAAATGCATTGGAAATACATGAGAAAAGAGGCTTTGAACTTTTCCATGAAGTTTGTTTCTGTAAATTTCTGGATATTTCTTATGCTTACCATTAGATATGCCATTTTGCTAAGTCTTGCCTTAGAAGATTAGAAAGGAGGGAGACTTTGAGGCTCCTAAAAACCCTAAATAGGAGACTATGGAAGTAAGAACTATTGACACAAAGATGGTTGAGACTAAGGAGACCACCCCAAGCAAGAGCATTGCAATCAACTTACCCAACAAGAGTGTTGCTATCAACAAATTTAAAAAATAGCCTTCGACATCTTTAACATGGAGAAGTGCCCAATCCAAGGGATATAACTTTGAGAGTAGAGTACTCCAATGGTTTGATTCAAACAAGGAGAACACCAAAATAGACAAAGCACCTTTCAAGAAGAATCAAACCAGTCATAAGAAGGGAAATCCAAAAATCTTAACACCAAGATCTCTATCAAGGAACTTGCCAAGATGGAGGGGAAACTTTCACTGATCTTTATGCTCTTGTGGTTGATCTGGATTCATCTCAATGACTTCTACATGGATAGGGGTACATGAAATATTTGTATCCCTCTTTTGGAACACTCAAGGTCTTTGCTCTAGGGAAAGATAATACACATTGGATACCTTGGTACACAAGAGCAAGCCTGACATCATTGATGTGCAAGAAGTGAAGCTAGATCTGGAACATCCTCTATCATTTTCTTTACCTGGCTACAAATGCAATGTCAAAAGAGGAAATGTTCTGGGTGTCAAATTTTTCATCTCAAGGGAGCCCCATTGGATTGCGTGACAATTCATGCCCCTAACATGTCTTACCATATGGCTAGCACATGGTAGTGGATCAAGTCATACATGGGATGAAAACACAATTCTATTTGGAGATTGGAATATGATTGTTGGCAATAAGGATCACTCGCATGGTCATGGAAACATGATAGAAGTAGAGAAGTTATCCTAAAAGGACAAGAACTCGTCTCTTGGGCTAGTGGATTTTGCTTTCTTGATGATGGATTATGATGGAAAATGTGTTAGAATATCAGAGTAGTAGCATGGTAAAGTGTGCACAAGAGGGAGAAGAGAGCTCAAAGTACAAGACAAAATTTTGCTTTGTGAGTTGCTCACAAGTACAACTACGGTACTCTCTCACACACTGAGAGTAACCCTTAGGGATATTTAAAATGCCTTTGGATGGCTAGGGTTATGGTTTCCCCTACCTTCTAGTCCATTCACACTCGAAACCCTTATCCATCCTTAGATATAGTTGGTTCACATGCCTATCTCTCAACACCCCCCCCCCCTCTCAATACCCCGTGGCATTGAATTTCAAGACATGTTAATGCCCCCCCGCCCCCCCCTCTCAATCACATGGGATCCCTTTACAAGAGTACTTATAGGTATAGGATTTAGAGATTTAGAAGAGTCGATTAGTAGGTGCTATGGAGACAGAGTTGGCCTCCAATTCTTTTGGTACTTTAGGGTTGGTAGGGCATTTACTAGTGATATGCCTTCTATTCTTACATTTGTTGCACTTCATTTTATCAAGATATTTTTTCCTATAGTTGCTTACAATTTGTCCCTTTTTATTGTAAAAGGAGCATTTAGTGGAAAGGGTATGAACCAAGAGTTGCTCACGGGTTATTTAAGTAGATGTCTAACTAGTGCTACTTTCTTTCTAATTTCTTTTCTCCTCGTCCAAACAAGATTGGATGGTGCTTTCCAAGGTCAAATTAGGGATATTTGTAAGAGTATTTATAAGGGTTGGGAACATCTTCTTCATAGCTTTCTCAAGAGAATTGCAATGGCTTCTTCATCATGAATTGGAGCTTGAATTGAGGATAGTTGTGCCATGATCCCCTTCATGTGAGAGATGAACTTACCCAAGTCTCCTCCTTGCTTATACTCTAAGCTAAAAATTTTAATCTTGAGGAAAATTTTAGAGTTCTTTCCTCTAGACCCATAAAGTTTTTCAAGCTGATCCCATTTCTCCTTGGCCATAGAGAGTTGGTCAATGTGATGAATCAAAGATTCATCCATGTGAAGCATGATTATGGCTTGGGCTCTTTCATCATCTTCTACATCAATCAGGTTGGATGGGTCAATAACTTTGGTCCCTTTGATGAAGGGCCAGTAGCCCCGCTCCATAATTTTCTACTTCACTAATACACACCATGGATGAAAGTCTTTTCCATCAAACATTTGAGGTCTAACATTTGCATAAGCCTTGGCCATAATATGAAGGTCTTATTGATTGCACTAGGTGATGGCAGTGTCTAATCCTTTATACAACATCCAATAATTCTAGAAGAAAATGAAATGATGTTTACATTAATAAGTAATAGGCTCCATGTGAGGGTCTACAAGATGAGATAAGAGATGATGGCAATTGTCTATTTGTTTAAAAACTAACACATAGTCTTACAGTGGTCGATTGGATAGTGATACTTGCGCACTTATGGAATCATGCTTAAGGTCTGAAACTTTTCAACTTCTTGAAAATGATCAACAAGCAGAGAACAAATTTATTATTAGTGCTAAGAAGCACACACTGCCAAGCATAAGTGAAGTACTTGACATTAACCTAATTGCAAACGGCTTGCGGAGTCACCTTTGGTTGAAGGCACTATGAATTTTGAGCTTTCAGGTCTACAATAAACTTCACAAAATCTTAATTAGTGATTAAAATCACCATTGATGACTTCAATGAATAAAAACACTCAAAAAGGACCAAGCTTTGAAGCTTTGGCTATGGTTACCTACAAACACACAGGTTTTTGCTTTGGGTTAGCAGCAAAGATGGAATTTTTGAAAACCCTCTGAACTAGAGATATCCCACTTGGAGTGCTACAAATGTGCTATGGTGGCCACCTTGATTATGCCTTCTTCAGGTTGCACCAACAATCCAAACTCTAGGCTATGAGATATATGCCAAATTCACAAATTTCAATTATTCCAGCCTCCTATTACGAGCCTGATGTTGAGCTCTATCATGTCACCTATGGCACCCTAAGCACATGAAGAGATCTCCAAAAGAAACTAGGTCTCAATATGCTCTCCCCAAGTCCTCCAACAGAGGGTGGTATGACAAGTAGCTATGGAGGTTAAGAGATATGATGAAGAAATGATAAGCTCGTGTGCACTTAGTATGAGATGGAGTTGAAGTCAACTTGTTGCATGAGAGATGGGTCTAGTACATGTTAAAATATCATAGTACTAGCATGGGAAAGTGTGCACAAGAGGAGAATAGAGCTCAAAGTACAATAACAAAATATTGCTTAGTGAGTTGCTCATAAGTACAATTGGGGTACTCTCTTACATATTCAGAGTGACCCTTAGGGTTGTTTAAATAGCCTCTAGATTGCTAGTCTTAGGGTTTCCGCTACCCTCCAATCCATTCACACTCAGCTACCTTATCCACCCTTGGATGCTGTGGGTTCACATGCCTATCTCTCGACCAAATGTATCACCTCACACAACAAGCATTGTGATGAGTCATGGCAAGGAGCATGTCTAGATAAATTTTACTTTAATAATCAAGCTGATTGGGCTTTGCATCAAGTACTAAATCTTTTCTAATTGTCTAGATTTTGATCACCTTTCCATTATGATATCTTTGATGTTAATCTGTGTGGGTGGTGTTAATAAGGCCCATGTCTGGATAAATTTTACTTTAATAATCAGGCTAATTGGGCTTTGCATCAAGTGCCAAGTCTTTACTAATTTTCTAGATTTTGATCACCTTTCCATTATGATCTCTTTAATCTATGCAAGTGGTGTTAATTAGTCCCCCCACTCTCGCTCAATACAAGCCTTTTGACTAATGAAGCTTTAATCCATGATGCAAAAAAAGTTTGGACTTGTTATGGATTTGCACCTTCTATTATTGCTTGGTAGGATCAACATATGCATGTGGTTATTATGTTCTACAAAGTAGCATGGGAGATGTAAAGCTTGAATGGGGCAAAGCCAACTCAGCATAACTAAGCAGTTCCATGGCCACATTCTTGCAACTTTACAATTTGCACTTGGGGATCATATTCTACTTCATCTCCTACAAGACATTGAATCTCTTATTAAAGGTAGGGAGTTTTATGGAGTTGCAAGTCTCAAGGAACAATTGAGGACTGATGTAATGTTGGTGCATGAGGCGTCTGCTCCTATGTATCTAAGCACCCTCAAAAGAAGGAAAAAGAAGGAAACTCTAGCTATGATTAAAGATGAAGATGGTAAGAATTATTTCAATGGTGTTGGTAGTTTTTGAAAAGCACTTGTCTGCCATAGTCAATCTGCCTTTTGAGACTTTGGATGATTGGGAGCCTAGATCCAATGCCTTCCTCAAGGACATGGATGCCTTTGTTGGCTAAGATGTTACTTTAGCCCTCTCAAGACCTTTTACCCCACTGATGAACTCCTTTTTACTATGAAGTCCATGTGCAAAGGTCGTGCACTTATGGTAGCAATGGATTCACAATGGAATTTTTTTTGCCTATTTGGGAAGTCTCTGCATAGGATCTGTGTGACTTGCTCAATCACTTTGAGGCATCTAGTGCCATGACCAAAACAAAAAATCAAGGCATCATCAAGCTTATTCCCAAGGTGACCAAGAAATAGCGACATGGTTATTGGTACCCCCTTACAATGTTGAATGTGTCTTATAAGGTAATGGCCAAATCTCTAGCTGGTTGAATCGGATTTTACTAGGGAAGAATGTTCATAAACATCAATATGGTTTCATCCATGATGGTAGGCATATTCAATATGCCATCCCTCATCTTATTTGGAATTGACTACGCCTTAGTCTTTGAAGGAGGACTTCTTGTTGCTAAATATGGACCTAGAAAAATCATATGACAAGGTTTGTTGGGAGTGCATCTTGGCCTTTCTTGTCAAGGTTGGGTTTGGGGATCAATTCTAATCTATGATCAAATCTCTCTTCCCTAATGCTTATGTGACTATATTTGTCAATGGATATGCCTCCAACAACTTCAACCTTACAATGCAACATCTGAGAGGAATGTTCCACAGCTCCTCTCTTGTTTGCCATAATCACCCATCCATTGCTATGTTTAATTGATTGTGCTACCAAGGCAAGCAAAATCTGGCCTTTGGTGTTGAACAATGGCTAGTATCTTTGCCCACATGTTTGCCAGTAATAATTTTAATATTGTGTATGTTGATTCCCTAGTTAATACTCTCCTTGAGATCTATGAAGATTTCTCCTTCCTTTCTAGCTCCAAAGTCACCAAACAAAAGTCTAAACTCCTCTATTTGTCTTGGGAATAGAGTCCTTCTTGGCTAAAGAAATTTCCAAAGGTCAAGCTATTCACTACTTGGGAATCCCCATTGGCATTGGAGTCATGCTTAAAAGCTACTTCTAGTGACGTTAAACAAGATACACTTAGAAGGGTGGAAGAATATTATCATTCGCAAGAAGACTCAACCTAATCAAAATGGCTCTTTCTCCTATGACAGTTTTTGTTGATTCCATAATTTCCTTTGCCAAATCCAATTGGGATAAGATTGAAGCCATATTTAGATCAATGTTGTAGTCTTTGGGGAGAACAAAGGATGGGTTGCTACATGGGATAAAATAGCTTCTCGAATGTGATGAGGGTGGTGCTGGATTCAAACCCCTTCAAGAGAAAGCCAATAGACTTGCCTTCTCTTTATTGAGGAGAATGCAAGAGGGTCGATAGCAAGGGAGTGTCATAGTCATGAATTGGATTTCCAAGGCCAAAATGGAGTGACATCCTCCTATCTAATTGTAGCAAGATAGCTATCAAACAATCTATTGTTTAGTGGAACTGGAGCCCTCTAGATAAAAATGATGCTTTTCTATCTCTTAACCTTTGGCTCATATCACATCCTTTTGAAGATGATGCAATACTAGCTAGTTGTAATGCTAAGCTTAGACTTTGGCTCCAACAGAAAGGTATATGTTGCTTATCTAACTTTAGGAATTATGACATATCAACCCCTTTACATATTGAATAGGTTATTGGCCATTTTGTCTTGAATAGTTAAGAGGCTGAGTTTGTTAAGCTAACATAAGAATTGCACGTTGAATTAGCCACTTAAATAGGCCTAAAAATATTTAATTAATCCAAACCATAAAATGGTGCGTAGTTGAGAGGTTTAAAACCATACACGATATGAGGTCCCAAAACTTTCTATAAATAGGCATGTTGCCCTCCATTTAGCCTCAATCTTATTTTTGTAGGTTTTTGGCCCTCTAGTTTTGCTGCCCACAGCCCCTTCATGAAGAACATCTCATCCAAAGCTACCCATTGTTGTCTACATTAGTTTGGTGCTTGTTTCCAATCTCCACCCTATTGTTCTCTCACCTTCCAACCATAGCCTTGTTGATCTAGCTACACTATTGTTGTGTTTGCTACCTAGCAGCCCCTCTCCATAGTTGATGATTACTTCTTTTTTTCTCTCTCTACCAAGGGGCCTCCTAAGTCCTTAGACAATCAAGTCACATTGTTTCTAAAAAAGCTATCAAGGAAATACTTTCGTTTTGTGTAGCAGGTGATCTCATATCCCACCATGCCCACATTCTCATGCACGTATTACAACAAACACTACCTTGAAGCTATTGGCTTTCTCAATGATAGTGTGGAGCAAAGAGACTGTTTAGAAGATAAGCAAGCATAGAAATCAAAAGTCATGAAAAGTATGGATAGAAGAAGTTCTTGTTGTTGAGGTGTTTGTAAAACTTTCATTCTCACTTTCTCTTGATACACTCCTTCATATAGAATGTACAGCAGAGAAAAGAAAAGTTTCATCTAAAGGGTAAATTCAAATGGCATTGATATGTTTATTAAAACACACATCAAACTTTAGAGGCTAAACTAAGCACTGCAGTCTTGGTTCTAGAGGATGGATGAGTTTCTTAGGACTCATGGATATTATTCTATCCCTTATGACAGAAACATATATGTCCATATCACTAGGGGTTATGTTAGAATATTAGAATGTACTCATATGAACATGTACTTAGAGAGTATCTAGGAAGACAATATCTAGATATTTAGGGAAACTAGATAAGATGGATCTAGAACATGTGGATGATACTTCACTGAGAGAACCTACCATATCCACACCTTCATTGTATATATATGTGTATTCACACCTATTCCAAAGTGAGAGTGTAAGCAAGTATACATTTACAATTATGTGGTTCATTCTCCATCTCATTGTCTCATTGTCTCTCTCTTTCTCTCACCATCACTTTCACTACATGGTATTAGAGCACACCAAGCTCCTAAGAGCCTAGGTTATTAGCTTCTAACTTTTGTTTGCTCAATTAATCCTTCGATTTATTTCTTGCATGCAATCCAAATCAATTACTTTGCATGTAGATTAGTAGGATTTAAATCCATGTCAAGGTAAACTAACCTTTTCCACATGCACCTTATCTTCATTATCTTGATCTCATTTTATCCTATCCACCTACTTCTTCTCTATTCTTATCGTCTTCACCTACTCTTATCTTTTTCATCACCTCTCCTTAAAAGAGAGATATATTTGTCATCTTTATCATTATTGTCATCCTTATCTCATCTTATCTCCTCTCTCTCCACTTACCTATCCCTTTGGTTCTTTGCCATATTAAGGTCTAAACCCCTTCTCTCTCACCCTCATTTGTGGCCCACCCATCTATTACCCATTAAAGTGATCTTCCACACACAATCCATTAAATTCTCACCCAACCTTATCCTCAAAGAATCTTTTTCCTAGCCACACATATTTTCTATCTTTCCTCAAACCAACCTCACCCTCTTTGCCTTGAGACATTGAGCTATCCATGCCACATATACTTCACTCATTTCTAATCTAGCTCAATACTTACATTACCTCTCATTTTTCTCCACTTTTATTGATCCTTATCCACAAACTTCATCTCTAATCTTATCCTCACTTACATATACTACCTTATTACTTTGTGCCAACATGCATATGCTTCAATTAGTTTCCTAGCTCCTTGCCCTTGCCACATGTTTATTCTCACCTCTTTTGTTAAACTTTGAATGTTCTCCCTTATCTAAAGTTTTTATCATAATATATTTCTATCACATCATGCAACACATATGTTCCATGCTTGTATCCTCATTAAGTTCATTGTTCACTCTCTCTTGTCAACTAGTGGAATACATAGAAAATTCTTTGATGGACAACCCCAATTCTCCACCAAATGAAGGCCCCTCACATCCATTTCTTTGTCGTAATTCTTCCATTTTGTGCTCTCCTACTCTCAACTCATCCATCCAAGCATGTTCTAGGTCTCCCAGTCATTCTCAATACTACAATGTTTGTCACAGTTGTCAGTCTCTCCTCTTGCATCCTGAAACAAAGGACTCTATCTCAATTGGAACAACAGTTGAAGAAGGGGATGCCCTTCTTCATACCTTACATATTGAGGCCCAAGAAGGCATTATCCGTGGCCTCTCCATTGAATTGTATTCTTCAACACATTCGGATGGTACTTTAGTGGCAAGAAGATGGCAAAACCTCGTCACTCCGTTAGTTAACAATGTGGACATGCCTATTATTCCTCATCAACTCTAATTGAATATTTCTACCAACCTTCAAGGTCACTCCCTCATCAAGTACATTGCTTCCGCTTCTCTTACATCTCTGTGTTCTATTCTATTTCCTTACATTTGTCACTTAGCATAGTCTTTATCTAAACTCTACTTCAATCTTAAGATCGCATCCTTGTCCTTATCTCACACTCTCTCTATGGGCTCAATATCCTCATATTCTAATGGTCACACACACACTCCACTCCACCTTTGTGCCACTATCTCTTGAGCAAATGCAATTGCACACACTCTTGGGTTCCTCCTACACATTCGGGATTCTCAAAATGTTTTCAAGTACACATAAAAATCCTATATCCTTGAGTTTCTCATTTTGACATCACTATTTCTCAATGTGCAATCTTGAATCCCTACACATGATGTTATCCTACCATCACATTCCATCCACACTATATTTATTTATGTCCCATCAATCCTAATCTATCAAATCATCATTTCTTTCTATCCTATCTTATCCTACCTTCCTCTTGCAATCATCTTGCTCTAATTGTATATCCAAATCTCAATCATTATTCTATGTTACATGGCAACAACCTCATCATTTATAAATTGTATATTTCTCAAATCGGCCAACTATTTTGGCCTTCCAAAGAGGGAAAAATAATGGATAAAGCGCAAAGAAATACTTGTGCATGTTTGCACAAAGTACTTTTTATGGATAAAAGAGCACATTGTCACAAAGTATGCTATTACCAAAGATATTATGCTCAACTCTTCGAGTCCTCTCAAGTACGATATGCTTGAAATTTCTCATCAATCACTTGCTATTTTACACTTTTATATTCATCAGCAACCTTCCCAAAGATCATGTCACAAGCACCTTATCAATCTCTATCTTAGTATGGCATCTAGTGACATTGGGATCGTATTTCCATATACAAACATGCTCTCATTGCTATTTTACTCCACAACTATCAAGCTCCAATTGAAATACATCATCTATCTACATGATGAGCCCAAATTCTATCATGAAGCAAACTATGGTGATCAGCTCTTCATCTAGGTATCCATCTACCAAAGCCCAAAGATCTTCATCATCAACTTACATCCCTTAAATCATTGCAAGCAAAGATTGATGTATATATTCTACAACAACAAGGACAAGGTCTCATGCTATAGTCAGCATTGTAATCTTACTTCTCTTGTAGCCAAAATGATTGGTAGAAAGTCTTTGTACTGCAAAAGAAAATCCTATTTTCTTTTGAGAAGGGAGGAAGAATGTTAGAAGATATTGTTAACCCTTTCTAGAGAGGGGAAATGTTAGAATATTAGAATGTACTCATATGAACATGTACTTAGAGAATATCTAGGAAGACAATATCTAGATATTTAGGGGAACTAGATAAGATGGATCTAGAACATGTGGATGATACTTCACTAAGAGAACCTACCATATCCACACCTTCATTGTATATATATGTGTACTCATACCTATTCCAAAGTGAGTGTGTAAGCAAGTATGCATTACAATTGTGTGGTTCATTCTCCATCTCATTGTCTCTCTCTTTCTCTTACCATCACTTTCACTACAGGTTAGCAAAATCCTGCTATACGTAGATGATTTACTTATCAACGGCTCCAATTCTGCTACCATAGCAAAATTAAAGACCCAGCTTTGCTCTACTTTTGAGACAATATACCTTAGTTTGTTGTCTTTTTTTTTGGAGATGAAGGTAGTGAAATCTAGGGGAATCATTTTTATGTCACAACAAAAGTATGCTCTCCAGTTTTAGTGGACTACGGACCAAGACAAGGCATGTGGCCGTGCCTCTTGATTCTACTATCCATCTTTCTAAGGATACCCTAGGTATGTCCTTCCAACAAGCACACCTATAAATCTGTGGTAGAGAAGCTTCTTTGGTTGGTTCACACCAAGTCAAATTTAGCTTACTTAAGTTAGTTTGCTCAGTCAATATTTCACCACTACACCTAGGATGTCACATTAGATTGCATATCTTCGTGTTTTAAAGTGTACCTATTCTTATGGCCGAACTTATGGATTTGGTTTATGTTTACAAATACTAACTCTAACTAGGTAGGAGATCTTGACAATCGATGTTCCCATGGCGGATATCTCTTTAACTTGGGCACAGCACTCATCTCTTGGGCCGAGTTGTAAGTAGAAGAAGTAGCAACTTCTATGGTTGGCTAAGGCCAAGTGTTAGGATCTTTTTTATGGTACCATTGAAGGCTATCTACTTGACTAACGAGCTTATTGGCAGCATTACATTTTCCCTATGACTCTCCTACTATTCTACTGCAACAACTAGAGTGTCATTGTCCTTATGGATAGTCCGATCATTACACCATGGATGCCACATGCTGTGGTCCACTTCCACTTCACTAGACTGTAGGCTGGCTTGGACACCCACATGCTTAGAGTTTGTGCTTTCATCCAAAAACTTTGCAAATGTACTAACCAAGGCAATAAATTGATTGGTGTTGCAATATATTGCAATATATTCTACCCAAGATCGGTGCCCTCCTCTATTTCTTCAAATAAATAGGGAGAGGATACTTTCCTCCAGCTTTCCCTTCCAATTTGAGAGAGGGTGGCTTTCTTCTCTTGGTGGAGATTAGATGTTGTTTATATTTTTTTCTCAAACATTATTATCTATTGTACTTTGTATATTCATCCACATCATCAAGATGACATGATTGTAAAAGTGTGCCTAGACAAGTATACAATTCTCCTAGCAAGGGCATTGTCGCAGAGCATTTTGCATGAGCATGATTTTACTTGCATTGCCTCTTACATATCTCGAGTGCATTAGCATTCTATTCTATAAACATGCATCTGTGTATATTTATTCCTTTTCAATCTTTCTAATCTCCTCGATCTTTCTAAGTTGTTGGCTTTAGATGCACCATATTGACAACATTGCATATGGCAATCTGCAAGGCATCTCCCTTGCTTGCTTCACCTTGTTAGCTTGCTTTTCACACATCTTTTTTGACTCTCCATATACCCCCCATATATCTACTACACATTCCAATAGTCTCTTCCTCCATCATCAACATTTAGTAGTGGTAGGAACAATGTATTTCTTTTGTGAAAGCCTTCTTGGGTTTGGCTACTAGTCTCATATTCGTTACTTAATCAATCGTCGCCTTCCCTTTTTGCAACAATCATT
Organism: Lygodium microphyllum; assembly: GCF_053477565.2. Classification (NCBI taxonomy): domain Eukaryota; kingdom Viridiplantae; phylum Streptophyta; class Polypodiopsida; order Schizaeales; family Lygodiaceae; genus Lygodium; species Lygodium microphyllum. The sequence goes on along the minus strand of NC_141149.1, from coordinate 98,661,164 downwards.
ATCAAACAGAAAAACCAAGCAAAAACAAACAAAACAAAGATTCATTGAGGTTTCATCTATCTTTGTAGAGCTTAGTAGACCACTGGGGGCACACGTACACCCTCTATCCGATGCCCTAACTAACCTCTCTAAGGTGATTACTTGGACTCTCTTGGTAAAATAACCATCACCTTTGTAGTCTTGGTAAGGCCATTGGGCAACCATCATGCATCCTTTATCCAACACCCTAGCTACTTTAGGACATAATACCTTGGGCCAAAACCATAACCACCAAAAACACTCAAATTTGGGTTGGCGTTTCTTTCTAGCTCAATTGTTAGACCTAAAAGGAAGTATTGAGCTAACATAAGCATTACATGCTGATTTAGCCACTTATACAACCCCAAAAATGATTAGCCAATCAAAACCATAAAATGATGCACTATTCAAGAGAGTTTTAAAACTGTTCACAGCAAGAAGTCCCAAAACTTTCTATAAAGACATGCTACCCTCCATTTAGTCTCTCATTTTTGCAAGTTTCAAGTCCTCCAACACATCCATGATTGTGGCAAACATCTTGTCCAAAGCTATCCATTGCTATCTACATCAGTCTAGCAATTGTTTCCAACCTCCACCCTATTGTTCTCTCACCTTTTAGTCATTGCCTTGCTAATACAACCACAAATTTGCTACATTTGCTACTTGACGATCTCTCTTCACAGTTGGTGACTACTTCTGGACTTCCTGAGTTGTTGGCAACCATCCAAACACTGTTGCCCTCCTATTTTAACTATCTGAAAAGACCGTATTAGTATTTGCAATTATAGTTTTCAACTATTTTCCAATTTTTCTCTCCTCTCAAGTACCTACATTTTGAATCTTCCTCTCACCTCACTACATGTCCGTGTTAGTCCTCTAGACACAAGTTCGAGGTACAATTTTCATTCATGCACAACATATTTGTTGCATGAGCATTGTACACAGAGTATTCAATCACTCATTCGGATTCCACTAAGTTCAGTCTTTCAGTTACCCTAACCCTAAGGGTATTCTTTTGAATTTAATATGTTTTATCGTACACTTTCATTTATGTTTTTGTGTTAGGATATTTCTTCACAAAGTGGTTGCTAGACACTCTCCAAGATGAAGAATGGATGGCCTACCTCCTCTATTCGTAAGGTGCATAATTTTCTTAAGTACTTGGTTAATTTAACTAGCAAACCTCTCCTATCTATTAAGTCAAGAGATGACTTCAAGGAACCCAACTCCAAGTGGTACTTAAAGGGTCAAACAGTCATGAAGTAAAATGGAGACTAGAGACACTTTCAAGACTTGGAGAAAGTGCCTTGAAGGGCATGGAGGTCTACTCTTTCAAGATTAATGTCTTGCCATGGAGAATTGTAGCTAACAAAATGGCTACAAGAGACCGTATATCTCAATTTGTGCAAACCTCTCCATTCTGTCTTCTACAAGAGAAAGGAAGAGAATATTGTGCATGTATTTTGGAACTGCTATGAAGTACAAACCTTGTGGCACAAGATTAAAAATCTATGGAGAAACTAAAGTTTTCAGCACAGTCCCATGGAAGGAAATCCTACTAGGAGACAATACTAGGAGATGATGGCAACCTCAACAAGGTTTCTGAGAAAGTTTGGGGGATTATTCTCTGCATCACATTCCTCAATATTTAAAGCCACATTTATAACATTTGATCATCTGAAGTCCCCCTTTTATCCCATTCTCTAGTCTTAGTAGTAATATTTTTTTAGAGATCTACCACATGTTAAAAAAAGATAGCTAAGGATGAAGATAATAAACCTATATCTGGACTTGTTTTGTCCCTGATATAACTGCTCAAACTCTACAGTGGTGATGTAGATATTTACCTTTTATCATAGTATAGCATCACGCATTAGCAACTCTTACTTGACTATGTGACTAAGGCTACGACTCTTACTAGACTTTGTGAAAGCCTTGAAAGTAAACTGCACATGATGTGTCGTTCTCTAGCCTCCTTACCAAAAAAAGTGGCTACCCTTGCTTGCTAGTGTCCATGCATTTCAGTGCACTATTGGTTCTATACCTCAAAATTTCCTGCCAGTTCAAGCTCAAGACACTAACCAGAGCATTATGGTCACACTCTGTACAGTTACGTGGTAGTGATTATATCTATTGTGCATTGCATTTAGTACACATCATACAAGAGCATGTGGTATTGGATCATTGTATGATCGATCTCCAGGGTAAGTAGACACTATACATAACATGACAGCTGGAGAATAGCGAAAGCTCAAATCACTAGTGCTAACTGATTTGCTGCATTGATAGCTCCTCTGCCAGATGTCCAATTAATGGAGCTTCTGTATCCAGCGAAATCTGCAACCCCTATTCTCTACTTCCTTTAGTACATTATAGGGTAGGAGATCCCTCAACTGTGGCAACAGCTTGACCTTTCGAAGTCCACAGCAAGCCAACAATGCTGCCTCAAAGCCAGAAACTGACACATTTTTCAGATGGACCAGCTTCATATTTTTCATGCGATGAAGTTTGGCAGTTTCTATAAGACCTTGATCTGTCACTGCAGTGTAAGATAGATTGACCTGCAAAACTTCAATAATCAGTAACTCTTCCCACCGGACAGGTAGGTGTACTAACTATAAACTCTTTCCCGCGACAAAAGCAAACAGGTATACTGATTATAGGAGCTCCATGCACACCTGTTGTAAATCTGTACAATGGTGCACTAACACTAGAACTCCAGTGTCATCAACAGACAAACACCGCTTGACATCAATCTCCACCAGGTGGATGCATCCTCTGCCAACAGCAGCCAGTCCAACAGAAGTTATAGATGCACACCCTCGTATCTCCAGGTTAAAGAGCTCTCGGCATTGTGCAATGCTTTGCAGAGCTTTATCTGTAATTTCTGTGCAATATGAAAGGTTCAAGATCTTCAACTTTGAGCATCTAGTTGCAATGGCTGCAACACCATCATCCCCAATTCCAGTAGACCTGAACAGTATAAAATAGTAGCATATTCTCAAACGCTACACAGCATATAAATCCCTCATCAAGAAAATTCAGTAAGCAGACTTTGTTCTCATAGGCTAATGGTTAATTTTAATAAACCTCAATCTACCAATCATGTTTGCCCATCATATAGAATTAGGATCATGCACAAAAAACAATACCTGTACACATCAAGCTCTTCAAGGTTGGGGCAGCCATGTGAAATGTGTTCCAACCCCTTGCTGGAAATTAGAAAACAGAACCCGGCCTTAAGAACTTTCAGACCTGGGCAGTTTGCTAATGACATCAGACCTGAAACAAGCACAAATGAACCATAATTAGTGTAAAGTTTACAAATGCACAAACAAGAAATGTACTCCATTTTGAAATAAAATCCCACCAGAATCATTCAAGTTGGTATCAGTCAAATCGAGCTCTTCTAGCTTAGGACAGGCATTCCCCAGACTAGAAAACCCAGCTTTTGAAATGCAACGGCATGACTCCATCTTTAGGCTGACCAATTCTGAGGCAGACATTGCAAGGGAAGACAAAGCAACAGTTGTCAGCTCCTGACAGCAAGTAAGATCCAGTTTCCGAAGCACTTGGCAGCCAGCAAGGGCAGCAGATAAGCCAGTATCTGTGACACCTCTGCATTTGCTCAGGCTCAATTCTTTCAATGCTTTGCAACCTCCTCCAAGCAATGACAAGTCAGCTGCACCAACATCACAGCCATCAAGCCTAATTGACTGTAGGCCTTCCAATTTCCGAATGCTCTGGATCAAAGCATCAGTTACCTGCAAATTTTGCAGACAAAGATTTTTAATTGAGGCACATGAATGCATAGTGTTGATGCAATATTATTGTTTGATGTGTGAAAAACTCTTACTGGAAGGGAGTAGGAGAGTGAGAGATGTTGCAGGGGAGCAAAGCCATCAGCAAGGCCTACCAGGCCACCATAACTAACACCTTGACATCTTGATACATCCAGCATCTGCAAAAACAAGGGGCTAATCAACATAGGGAGAGATGCTGTAGAGGGAAGAAGTCATCAGCAAGGCCACCATAGTAACCCTTTGACATCTCAATAATCCAATATCTGATCAAACAATGGGCTAATCACAATTGAACAATATGGGCCCATAAGCTCTTCATTCAGAAACAAGGCGCTAATCACCATAATCAACACTTACATCTCCATATATCTAGCATTTGCAAAGACAAGGGGCTTATCAACATTGAACAAGTATGCACCCATGAGCTCTCTATGCATCAAAGTGTCAAATGACGACACTAGGGAGCAAGGTAAGATGTGTCATGTGGATCCTTCACCCAGAAGTAGAACAATGAAACCACAAACTCATTCTTCATATGGTCAAACTGTTACATGTGCAAAGACAACTAACTACCTGTAATGTTTTGCAGCCATGTTTGAGGTGTGCCAAGCCTTCATCATCAATGCTGTAGCAAGCAACCAAGCTCAGAGATTCCAAGTGTTTGAGGTTCTTAACAGATGCCAAGCCAATGTTGCTGATCTGGATTCCATTTGAATAACAGCCTTGAATGAGGAAGAGACTTCAAATAAAACCAATAGGAAGCTAAGTAAACAGGAAAAAGGAAGGTTTTTGTATCTCAACACCTACCCATCAGAAAAAATCACATGACAAAATCTCAGTTAAGGTTTTTGTATCTCAACACCTACCCATCAGAAAAAATCACATGACAAAATCTCAGTTATGGAATTAAGACCAGAAGTTTTCAACATTTACCCATGTAGGAAAAGGAGCTCTTTCCTATGTTTTTCCCTATAATTTTCAACATCATTAGCTTCTCCACTCGAGGCACCACATACCTAGCTCCCAACCGCACTTAGCTAGGTATGTGGTCCCTCCCTCACAAAAGCTCATAATGTCAAAATTCACAATGTGGGAACCGTAGTGGGAATATGTCTAAAACTTCTTGTGTGATAAGTATTGACTGTGGGTTCAAGCATTTGATAGTAGCAGAGCCATTAAAATACCAGTGTTAAAGTTGCATGCGCTTCGTATCAACCTCTACTTGTATGTGTTAGGAATCAGGATTTGAAATGGCTTAGATTTTCCGAAGTGCTCATGCAAGATTGGGTGCTGCTGCACCTGCATGGATTCTCGAGGGCTATTTTCCTTTGTTTTTTCCCGTCTACAGTGTTCAACATCATGAGCTTCTGCTCGAGAGGCACTGCATACCTAGCTAGATGCAGCTGGGGCCAAGAGGCTGCCGGCCCTCCCTGGGTCCAACCTAGCGAGATATGTGATCCCTCCTTGCAGAATCTCATGACATTTTTTGTAATTACAATGTCAGAATTGTAGTGGGAATTGGTCTAAAACTTCTTGTGATAGCCTATTTGCAACCTGCACCGCTGTATCAATTATAAGGAAAAAAGGAGCACGCAGCGTATATCATCCTGAAACATATGGAAGCCGATGGTATTTACCTCTGTGTAAGACAGGTCCAGGCTCCGAAGCTCCTTGCAATTAGAACCGATAGCAATCGCGGTCCTGTCTGAAATCCCTGAACACCACCTCAAGTTCAAGTGTAGCAGCCTCCCGCAGCCTGATGTCAGGGCCACCATCCCGGCGTCTGTGATGGCCTCGCACTGGACAAGGTTCAGAGACCGCAGGCCATTCATCGCGGATAGCGCCACCATGCCCAGATCTGTCAATTGGCTACAGAAACTCAGATCGAGGGCGGTGAGGGAGCTGCATCTGCGGCTCAGAGAAGCAAGGCCCGCATCAGTGAAGGTCCAGACCTTGGACAGGTTCAGGGAGTGGAGGTAGGGGCTGGCATTCTGTGCGAGGTGCGCAAGGGCCGTATCACTGACGTAGGTGCAGGGGGAGAGGTTGAGATAGCGGATGTGGCTGTGCGAGGCGAGGAAGGAAGGGAGGAGGTGTGCACGGAGGAGGGTGAAGCTATGGCCGGAGGCGCGGATGTGGAGGAAGCGCTTGCAGACAAGGGACCAGCTGTTCCTGTCGCCGTAGGAGCGTAGCTTCTCGAAGACGCTGAGGAGGATGCGATCGTCGAGGAGGTCAAGGATGCTGCTGGGGGGGTAGGGGCAGCGGCGGGGGAGTTTGGGGCTTGGATCCATGGCGGGGGGCTGAAGCAGAGGAATGATGGAGCATGCAGGAAATGAGAGAGACAGACAGACACAGACACAGACACAGAGAGAGAGTCGCACAGATAATTGAAGATTAATTGAAGGTGGAGACTTATGCACTCAGCTGAGACAGTGCTGGCATCGGCCGGACTCCATGGATAGTGTTAATTGGTGAAGGCTGTGTCTCTTCTGATTCAGGAGAGAGCTTAAGGCACATACATCTGAGAGAGACAGACAGAGAGAGAGAGAGAGAGACTACTGCCTGTGATGAGAAGAAGCCTGTCTTAGTGACAACCCTCCCTTGTTGGCGCCATGATTTGCAGCGAACTGTGGCGCTTAACAATTTATTACCATTATTTTACTGCTATTGGCCGTTTATTAAAGCGGAGGATAGTTTTGTCACGCGTACGGACGTCCGTAACACGACAGGTAGCAATAGTACAGGCCCAGCCTCTCTCCCGGCCTGTTCACATGCCTAGTTAACTGCCACGAAACGTTCATCACCACCTCACCGTGTCTTTTTTTTCTTCTTTGATAGAATGTGCTAAAGGCTGAAAATATTTAGAAGCCTAGAAGGTATAGGATGACCAAACCTACAAGCATTGGCAACTAAACTAGCTGCCAAATTGGTTGCCAAGAGCCTAAATAGGGAAGAGCAATATTGGATAACTCTCTTACATGCCTCGTGCAAAAATTTCTAGATAGCAAGACGCCCCAAATGGAAAAACATAACCCCTCTCACGATTATTCCTAGTTTAGTGGAAATTAAAATCAAGCACTCCTCTAAATTAGCGAAAGGCATTTAGGAGGCATGGTTTAAGTATAAGAAGCTTCTTGCTCCTGCTCCACACCCGAATCTTACCTTACCTTGGGCCTAATTGATTCTATATGGTTCAACTTTTTCCACAACTCTATCTTGGGGGGAGTTTTGAATCAAGCCTACAAGCCATATAGGAAAGGTATCCAAGTACGGGGGGATCTTTGGGATACCAAATCTAAGGCATGGCTTACGGGAAAGCAACTTAAGAGTAAGTTTTACTTGAAGTAAGCTAAGGTGATACTAATCAAAAGTAGGACCAACCTAAGGGGCCCCCACTTGTCAGCTATCATCAACATCAACCTCCCCTTCAATGTTAGAGGGGTGTGCTTAGTGAGTGATAAACCTTTCCTTCCACTCTCTAACTTGTAGAAAGACTTAAATGTACTGCACTATGAGTTAAATGGTAGATAGCACATCAACTGGAACCCTCAACAGTGAATATACAGATTTGGTAATCTCAATGTTAGAGGGGTGTGCTTAGTGAGTGATAAACCTCTCCTCCCACTCTCTAACTTGTAGAAATACTTAAATGTAATGTACTATAAGTTAAAGGGTAGATGGCACATCAACTAGAACTCTCAACAGTGGATATACAGATTTGGTAATCTTTGGCTACCTATGATTCAATCCAAAATCTCATGTTTAATGTGGCTGATAACCCTTAAATCTCTATGGACTAATGAGAGGGCTCATAAAGCAAGAATAAGTAATGGGCTATGCCCCTGGGTAATTCACTATATGTATGCCCTCTATATCATCTGCATTCAAGGCCTATTTATAAATATCCTTATATGTGAATGTTTCTTTAATAAAACATAACCCTTTTCTATTCAATCTATAAGTAACCCTTTTATATGGGACCCTTCTATGTGTAAAACATGTGTAAAAATGGTATTTTAAAAATCCCTTATGTTGAACCCACATGATATATACAATATTTATGACTAACGTCCCTGGGGTTGTGCCCCAAATGTAACCAACAAGTAGAATATATTCCCCATCTTTTCTATAGTTGTCCCCATAATACTAATATTTTTTGCTTCTTGTAGGTCTTGATCATGCCATATCATCCATCTAAGATATCATGGAATGAGATTCTATTGGGGGAAATTTATGGCATACCCTCAGTAATATGGAATTGGTTGAGGGGTTTTTACCTTTGGAATATTTGTACTAGCAAAAATAAAATGATTTTTGAATATATAACTTTGGAACCTTTACATGGCTTTAAAGCTAATTTTTTTATGCAAGTTGAGAAAGATATGGACAAGATGTAGAAGTGTTATGAAGAATTTCAACCTAGTTCCAAAGTTGAAGAGATTACAGGTATACTAGTGGAAATGAAGAACAAGATCAACTAGGAGAAATAGAAATGTCTTTTTTTAGTAGATGCTGTTGTAAATGCTTGCAGTTAATCAGGATGCTTCCCTGTAGTACTGAAGCAAAGGCAAATCACTAAATAGCTATATATTAAAAATTTTCCTCTGTTAATACATTTCAAGCTTCCTTTTTAAAAAAGAAAATATTTGGAAGCAAATAGATAATTTATTATACCTTTAGGGATACAGTGCACACGGTTTGAAGTCACGCACCTATATAACTCAACTCACACCCAAACCACTATGTCATGACCCCATTGGCTTGAAAATCTTGCTAACAATCTTTAATTACTTTTAGTCCAACGTAGCTCCATACTAGCTTTAGCTCAAAATGACTTCCAACTTGCATGAAAGGATTTTACCCTACCACCATTCTAGGTTGATCTAGAAAGAATTGGCTAAGAAGCAATTACTTATGGGAAGTGTTGGCTAAGAAGCTATTACTTATGGAACATTTGGATTTGCATGAATGAGGCAAAGTTTGATGGCACATGCATCTCTTCTCACTTGCTAAATTCAATCATGTTTATAACCAATAACAAAATGCAATGCAAATTTAGGGGAGGAAAGGTGCTTAATCAACATCTATAAAAGCTCTTGGCAAAAGGAGAGCTATGGACCCTTAGGAAGAAAGAAATGCAAGGCAAAATACTCTCAAAGGTGGGGGGTGGAGTTGCACTCCTAGATATGTTAAAGTGTATGTCATAGGTTCAATAGAACTACTTTTTTAAATAGCTTTTGTACACATTTTCTACATATAGAAGGCTTCATTGTAAAGAATATTCACAAGTTGAATAGAAATAGGACATATTTTACTAACGAAAAATTCATAAAACATTGCATTTTTAAATAGGCCGTGAATGCACATGATATAAAGGGTATAGAAAGTTTACATATAATGACTAAATCCCCCATCCCCTCCCCTACCCTACCCTATCCCCTCCCCCCCCCCCCCTCAAAGCACGATTTTTCCTTAACAAAATGAGTTGTAGGTGACTAAGGAGCCCACTACTCATACTCATTAGGGGCTGTGGTACATATATGGGGATTGGTTTAAGTATCCCCCATGCCTACACATCTATTCATGTACATCACTTTAGAGGTGGTTGCACATATAAGACCCAATTTAGAGTGCCTATGAGGCCACCACACACATCGAGGGGGGGTTTATAAAAAGACAATGTGGATGCACTCTAAGTAGTCTCTTAAATGGAAATATAAAAGTGGCAACACTTTAAACCATAGGAAGATATTTCTACTTTGAAGCATGAGAAGTTTATGCTATTCCCATGTGGCAATTTTCAATATCGTGAGATTATAAATGAAACCAAACTACTAGGGATTTAGAATACGGGCAAAGACATGCTTCAATGCATGCACTTTGGCTAATACATTGTAAGAAAAGCAAAGCATAATGAGGGGTCTCCAATGTGTGGGACTACTCTTATAGACAACCTTTCGAATTAACTTGACTATTCCACTGTTAAAACTCTCAAGGAGGCCACCATTTTTCTCAATCAAATTTAGGTAATCAACCAAATCCTTAGAGCACTTTTCAATAGCTTGGAACACGTCAAGGGATAGCCTATCTAGCCTTACTGCTTTGCTATGCTTCATGGCATCTACCACTTGCTTAATCTCTTTCGCAAAGAAGGGTTCATCCAATTATAAGGCCACTTCAAGGGGCAGTCTTGTGGCCACTTCCTCAAAGAAGCTTGATAGTCTCTCCTCGTAGTAGTCATTATGGATAGCAAGCTTAGAACCAACTATAACATGCAAATGCCTTGTCAAAATCAAGGCAATCTCAACATCATTGATGCACTTGGTGCCTTGCTTGGCCAGACAAAAGGAATCATCTACTTCCTATGCTTCAACTTCATCGCATTAAGATAAGATTTGTTGGGGGTGTCACCCAATTATCCACAACCACACCAAAATTGAATTTGGGTAGCATGTGTATGTTGCTCTTCCTATTTCTGCACGAATGCTTCCACATCCAATTGCTTAATCTCTTCCAAAAAGAAGGGTTGATAAAATTGTAGGGCAATTTTAGAGGGCAATCTTATAGCCAATCCCTCAAAGAAGGTTGATAGTTTGTCCTCATAGTCATGAGGGATAGTAGGCTTAGAACCAACTATAGCATACATATGCTTGATGAAAATCAAGGCAATCTCAACATCATTGATGCACTTGGTGTCTTCCCTTTGGCTTGGATAAAAGAAATCATCTCCTTCCTACATGCTTCAGTTTCACTCCATCAAGATAATATTTGATGGGGGCATCACCTAGTAATTCATAGTCACCCCAAAGTTAATTTGGGTAGCCTACATATGCTTCTCTCCTTGTTTCTATAGGAATGCTTCCATATCTAGTATTAGCAGGTAAATGATCAAGTCCTCAAGTGAGGTGCTAGCATCCCTTAACTGGGCCTCCCTAAAGGCATACCCATATAGGTGGTGATTATGCCTCAAAGCTACTTGTTTTTATTTGGTAGCTTTAGCCACTCGGGTAATTTACATCCAAACAAAGCTTCCATTGAAAATCAGGGTTGATAGTATGTTCTCAAACCTTTCTCTAGGCAACTTTCAACAACTAAACAATTGGGCATCTTTGAGTGGTGGTGGCTGAATGGCAAGTTCAAAATAGAATACTGTGCCATGTGCCATATTTTGCTTGCATATAGTAGCTCACTTACCAAAGCTCATACATTAGCAAAGCTCCCAAATTTATAATAAAACCATTATAAACAAGTTATTCCAATTATGTGATGTTTTCTAGGCATGATCAATTTATAAAAAGACCATTATGAATAATCACCTTGCTATAGGTATGGCGTCACAATCAAGTATTGAATGTTGAAGGACGGTGTTCCACTAGCTCATCATTCCCACCAAAAGTACATGAACATATGTAAGTTCCAAAAATTGGCCTTTGCTTGGTTAGCTCCTTATGAGAACTTTGTGATTGTTGACCTGAAGTGTGAAACAATTGCAACTTTGCAAAGTGAGCTAAGTATCCTCCAAAAGAGGGATGTAATGTTGACTTGTGGTAGTAAATGTGATATGGAGAAGCTTCATATGTGTGGCTCACTTTCCAATTAATGTGATCATGCTTTTAGCCTTGTCTACACTACTTTATATCCTATTTCAACAATGTTTGCGGGTGCAATCCATGTAAAGGCTTATATGTGTGGATGTCTACATGGTCGATTTTCACACCAAAATCGTCTTTAGTGCAATTTTTCCTAAGAAAAAATTTGAAATTTTGATTGAATGCCAAGTGTTGGATGAAAAAGTGGCTACTTTTTTGACGTTTTATCCATAAAACAAGATAATGCCACATTTTTGGCCTAGAAATCGGCCACATTATAGCATGTTCTTTCCATATTCTTATTCATTTGGGCTTGATTTTGGAGCTTTGATAAGGGATGTGTGCCAACTTGCTGAAATAACTAAAAGGTTTATAAAATTCAAGGTTTTAAACCTTCTTCTTTGAATGTTGAGGGGGTTTTATTTGAAAATTTTACAATTCGTTTTAAAATTGAAGATTTTAAACCACCTTCTTTTAAAGGTTGAGGGTGTTTTTTTTGGGGGAACGTACAATTAGTTTCACATTAAACTTCTGTACTATATCAACACTGAAATTTCAAACGTGGTGTATTGCTGTCTTACTAACTATAAATTTTGTAATGGAAGCCTTATTCGTTGGACTTTGAAGTTTGGAGGTTGAATATTTGTGGAAATTTTAGAATTTGTGGAGGTTGTATACGGGCGGAGCTCGGCTTTTGGCAAGCATTCGGGGGCGGGCCCCGCGAAAGTCGGCGGGATGCGATTTCGTACCTGGACAGGTACCACCTTCGCGTACATATAATCAATCGGAATGACATAAAAAGTCTCTCTAGACTCTAATAACACCTAATGTCTATCGAATATATTATTAATACGTGTACACCCCGTCATCCTTGTTGTCAGTGGTCCCGGGCCTTTGCGGCGGCAGCCGGGGAAGGCTGAAGGTGGCACGCGAGGAGGGTCGATCCGGGACAGCACGCCAGCCGGGCAGGTGCCACGTACCGCCAAGTACTTCCTCGCAATACGAACGTCCCACTCCAGGGTCCCATCCGCCAGTTGGATTTCTACCGGTTGGATTTCGAACTTTCGGCTCCACCCCATGCCGCGCTCTAAGAGAACTTTCCCACGCCCCACCTCCCCACTGTTTAAAATCTTTTTGTTTGCGTGTGTGCCCATGTGCGTGGGCGCGAACCGCTACAAGAAAACTCTCAAAACCCTAGAACCTAAAACATTACATTCAAAAAAAAATATTTAGATTATATGAAAATCGTGCATGTGTGTCTGCCATTTGGACTCCTCTCTCTGACTTTAACAATATGTCATAGATGGACCCGTTCACACAAGGCCTAGGTGCACTCTTAAGTTTGGAACTGGGTTTGTAGACTTGCTACGAACTAGGGACCCCATTGGACAATTGGTGAAGGCATTGCCCTCAATGGTTTGCTACCTAACTTGCACGTGCGAAAACTTTTTTGTGTGATATTCGTTTTCTTGATGAGACTGGTGAGGGCCGTACACAACTTTTCATGGCTACTAAGAATAAAATTTTATTACCTTATCTTCTGTTGCACGAGCCACATGTCTCTATGGGCTCCCAGCAAGTTCTCGAATTGGTTGGGAACCATTTAGCTGGTGGGAATATGTTCAATGTAGTTTACACCCTCTTATTCACAACTTTACTATCCCAACGCTTAGGATAATTGTAAGGCTAGAATAAGTGGTGAAACTATCTTGTGGCCAATGCAAAAGAGAAGTTGAGAATAGTGAATTATTAAGATCAACATTGAAAATGCATTGTTTAATTGTGCTTGAAGAAAAGGGGCAATGCTTGACTTGACATGAGAGATGTGAGCATGAAAAATGTTGCATCCCTCACATTTGCTCATTTGCTAAAAGAATATAGATGCCAGAAAAAGAGAGAGGAAATAACTAAGTAGAGATGTGCAGGGAATAAGAGTTATGTCACACCAACACTAGTGAGGGCAACCAAAAAAGTAAGTTCATTGATTCGTCAATGATAGGATATGGGGCTATTCAATTTGTTAGCATTGCTACACCACATTAAACTCACTTTTTAAATAATCACAGAATATGGTTGTAAAGTGGGGTTATTCCATTCCCACTTTCCCCACTCTCCATCTACACAACACAACTCTATACTAGAGAATGCCAACCTTGAGGGATATACAATATTAAAGAGATGACGAGTGTAGAGTATCATCATTACTCTTTTTGAAATGCTTTGAGCACTTAACCTTTTGGATTTTGGACATATTCTTTTCATTTAACATTTTCCAAAACAACAATTTTCCTATAGTAGGAAAACCTCACAAACGAGCAAAAACAAGTAGAAGGGTGTAGGCCAAAAAGACTTGAGAGTACTTAGGTCTACCTCTTCCAATATAAATTATGCAATCTTTTACAAACAAAGTGACATATTTTAAAAGGTTATTCAAAAACCAAAGCAACAAACAAAATAACTAGCTTTGTTCCACCTTCATCCTTTAGGATGGCACCATATTGGAAAAAAGTACAATGAAGATGTGGTTTGCTTTCTTTTAGTATATATGCAATTTCTTTGGTTGATTTCTACACTAGTATGGCATAATAGTGCCACATCATTAGCCGCACATACATTTCACAAACTAGTTGCAAGGACATTTATTTTTGTAGAAGCTACTAAGATGAACAATGTAGTAGCTCCTTGGTCAAACATTGTCTATTGTAGTGATGCAAAAGTGTACAAGTATATTTACTCTAGCGTATATTTATAATGCATAGTGTGTATTCCTCAAATCTTCACACAAAACACTCCAACCTATTAATAAACAGAAACTTTGGCAAGGATTGAGCTTGTAATATGGGAACTCCATGTCGATGGTCTTGTGCTCTAAGCTAAAGTGTATTCGAATTGTATAAACATGCCTCTAGTTATGCATTGCTTAGAACAAACACTTGCATGCCTTATGCACTTTGCAAGTAAGTGAAGTGGTCATGCGATAGTTCTAACCACCCCCTTTTGTGTACATTTAAGACGCATACTTTGAACTCATGCTAAACTTAGACACCAATGCCACATTCCTATGCAACAAGCCTAGGAGTTTAAAACAACAAAATAATTGAAATTTCTCCATTCTCATGGCAACATATATGACATCATAGATGTATTGTTTGAGAACTATATCAAGTTTCAATATCTTTCACATATACACACATACACATACCATGCACACACCCCATCCCCTCCCTTCTTCCCCCTCTGGCTATGCCACACACATGCACATACACATATGTATCTATACATAAGTGATCCTTGTGCACCGCATGCTTAATGAGCACAATTTCCCATCGCATTGAATGTTGTTGCAAGTGAACTTGCAAATCAAAGTTGCCACATGTTCACTTCATTTGCAATAACCCCTTTTGGTCACTATGCAAGGAGTTTTTAGATTTATAATGTACATTAAAGTCCAACTATTATTTGAATTCTCATTTCCACATATAAGAGATTACGCGCGCGCACACGCACACGCACACGCACACACACACACCCACCTTTATGAGAGAGAGAGAGAGAGAGAGAGAGAGAGAGAGAGAGAGAGAGAGAGAGAGAGAGAGAGAGAGAGAGAGAGAGAGAGAGAGAGAGAGAGAGAGAGAGAGAGAGAGAGAGAGAGAGAGAGAGAGAGAGAGAGAGAGAGAGAGAGAATAAATCAAAGACCATAGAAAGCAACATCAATACCACAATACTCAAAATTGTAACCATACGCTACAAAATGTAAGTTTGTGACACAATGGTTCATTTCAATAATGTTGAGAGATACAAGGTTATATAAAGGGTCCATAATGGAGGGCCAAAGAGATATAAAGCCTTAACAATGATTCAAAGAACTTGATACATGTGAAGATATGGAGAGGTTGCTCTTGTTACCTGTGGGCTAGGTAGATGATCAATGAGATAAGGACTAATACAAGCAAATTTATGTTGTAGGTGTCACCAAAGCAACCTAGTTGCCATCCCTTTCACCATGTATAATCAAATTCCAGATATCTTGTTCATGTTGCATGTGTGATAGATATAGAGAGATAGACCATTTTTGTAGTTCTACATCATATGTGAGCGAGAGGTGTCTACTAAGCAATCATCTAGAGTGTTGCATGGAGTCATGTCACGGACTGTGTATGGTAGGGGGACATGCTTGAGCTCTTGCACTAAACACATAAGAAGAGAGATGGAGGCCAAACATTTTCTTATTGGTTTCTTGTTTCCCTTTCATATACAATACAATGTACACAAAGTATAGAAAAGATACAACATAAAGGAAAGTGGCCTACTAAGTTAAATAGTGCATAACTGACCATACTAATCAACTAGTGCTATAACTATGCCAGCTCTAGTAGGTAGGTGTAACAAACCAAGTATAATAAGTTCAGTCAGTGGCCATGTGAGGATCATAATGACTATTGACATTCTAAGTGTAGACCCATCTAACCAGGTAGTCCATCAACTGACCATACTAATCAACTAGTGCTATAACTATGCCAGCTCTAGTAGGTAGGTGTAACAAACCAAGTATAATAAGTTCAGTTAGTGGCCATGTGAGGATCATAATGACTATTGACATGCTAAGTGTAGACCCATCTAACTAGGTAGTCCATCATCAATATCCACATGTATTGAGCTTACCTACTCAACACTCCCCCTCAAGCTCAAATACGTCTCTACAACTCCAAGCAAGCTTCAAATTTTTTGAAGCTTCTCTACACCCAATGCCTTTGTGAAAATGTTAGCTATACGATCATGTGTGTTACATATACCAAGCCAATCTCTCATGCAAGCACCTTCTCTCTCACAAAATGGTAATGCACTTCAAGGTGTTTTGTTCTAGCATGAAACATTGGGTTTCTAGCTAACAATATGCTATTTATGTTGTCAGAGTGAATGAAAACCGGACCATCTCCTTGTTGGGGGCAAAGGTGCTTGTGCCTAGCTACCCGTGCATTACTACGCATGCATTACTACACTGATAGTACCTGCAGTAACATTTGAATAAAGGAAGGCTGGTCACACATTGTGACTGTTGGAGTTCCCACATCTTGAGTCTCTTTCTCTTGCTCTCTTGCTCCATCCGCCATAACCCACACCTCTCTTGCTTCTGCTTGCTCGTGCTTCCAGTTGGGCTTCTCCCTTCAATTCGTATTAGAGCCACGTTCTCTGTGAGCTTACCTTAATCCGGCATTGGTTTAGCTCTCATTCAGGTTACCTACAATATTGTTTCACCATTGGTAGCCATAACTCCACCACTTGAGGTTCATATTGAGCTATCATTGCTCTAGGACTTCTCAAGACCTATCGGCGTTATCTCAGGGCATTGTTTACCACTCCTCTTGGCATTTGACCATTAACATTGAGCTTTGGTTTTGAGTCATTGAGCTTTAGCTATTAACTGTGCAAATAGGGCATCATGCTATCATAAAACAGGGACAACCGTATCTTCAATGTTTGGAGCTCGTATATGCTTCTCGGGATGCCAATATACCTATGTTTTGTTGCCAAATACTTGGGGGATCATATGTCATTGGTTTGAGATGCTATTGTACTGATTTGAGCACTCTTTTAGCTTAGCTCTTAGAATGCTTTTGGGCTTCAATTGACCTCACTTTTGCTCAGCCTTGATTGTCATTTTACTATTGTATATATAGCGGACATCAAGCTTTTAACATGGATAGCCTATGCCTAATACTCTTTCATGCTATTCTGGCATTCTATCGGATGTATTGGTGCATGATATTGAAGCTCTATGCTTGGTTATGCTATTGAATACATTTGAGCATTGATTTGAGCTTATAACACTTGACATCTATTGTTAGTTACTTCATTGGATGCTTTAGAGGTCTATGACCTTATGGGCTTGAAGCTTTTATTGGGTCTTATACTCCCGGCTATGTACTTGATGAAAGGTGAGAAGAATCAAAGCTTGTATGGGAGAGCTATGGTAGGAGAGCAAGAGCAAGAGAGAGAGAGAGACTCACAATGTGGGAACTCCAACAATCACAATGTGTGACCAGCCTTCCCTTTATTCATCTATCACTAAAAGAATAAATAATAAAGTGATGGGGACCGGTGCCCGCTGCCTGCAATGTGCATGCGTAGGTATTTCCAGTGTAGTAATGCATGAGCGGCTAGGTGGAGGCACCTTTACCCCCAACATCCTCCCATTTAAAGGCGAATATGCCCTAGTGAGGAGTGAAAAAGTAGATGTACAGGATTCTGGTTAGTCGAGATCTTGACAAGGTCAATAGACTTGTCCTCAATGACCCCATGTATAAAGTGATACCTCACCTCAGTGTGTTTTGTCTTCACATGGAAGATCGGATTCTTGGTTATTCTTGGCTAACTGAATAGCACTCATAGAATCTAAATGTAGTGTAGGGATAGCATCAATACTGAGGTCATGAACCAAACGATCTAACCATATGGCCTCCTTGCAAGCCTCAGTGGCTACAACATACTTGGCTTCAGTGGTGGAAAGAGCCATACACTTCTACACCCTTGACATCCAAGAGACAACACCTCCAACATAGGTGAACACAGAGCCAGAAGTGGACTTCCTACTATCTGCATGTCCTGCATAATCATAGTCAGTGTACCCCACGACTCTTGTATCCTAGCTGCCATAGCATATGCACATATTTGCAGTGCCCATTAGGTACCTCATGATACCCTTCATGGCATCCCAATGCTTCTTGCCAGGTGTAGCCATATAGCATGCCATAAAACCAACCGCAAAGGCAATATCTAGATGAGTGGCTATCATGGCATACATAAGACTGCCCACACCCACTTGCATGGCAGAGCTTTCTTGCCAGCAGGCAAGGAAACCAAATCCCAAGTCATATTCTTATGCAAGGAGTCTATCTCAAACTGCATAGTCCTCTCCTAGGTGTGACTGTCACCCCTGCGCATAGCCTCATCATAGGTGAAAGACTCTCATGCATTTGTAAAACCAAGATATAGTACATGGAGGGCTCAAATTTATCAGGTGGGCATCTATCTCTAGTAGAATGCCGCATTGTAGGCTTTAATGCTGCTGCTGCCTGCCCAACATTCTATCCAACACCTTGGCCATGAGAATTTCTTGTTATTGTAGGCTGTCCAATTGGCTACACGGGAGCATGTGGCTCCTCCTGAAATATAACCCTGCATATCTTCATGACTCTCTCAGGCCGCCTATGCATCTTATCTTCATGGAAGACTACATCATGCGTGCGGATGACTTTTCGTGCCTGTGGATCCCATAGATGGTAACCCATCTCTCCTGTATCTCCATAACCAAGGAATATGCATTTAACACTCTTATGATCCAACTTGTTACGCTTGTCCTTGGGCACATGGAAAAATTCCTCACATCCAAAGACACGTAAATGTGCATAAGAGGGAGGCTTTACTGTCCATACCTCCTTTGTAACCTGAAAATCAATGCCACTACATGGCGATCTATTAATGATATGCACGGCAATCGTAACTGCCTTAGCCCAAAAGTGCTAGGGTAGCTACGCTTGCATGGCTAAGCATACTGTGAATCCTTTCCTAGATGGTCCTATTCATCTGCTCAGCCATACCATTCTGGGGAGGGGTGTAAGGGGCGGTCAATTGATGCTTAATACCCCTCTCATCACATAACTGTTCAAAATCACGTGATACATATTCACCCCTATTATATGTTCTAAGGCATTTCAGCCTATGCCCAGACTGGTTTTCTGCCAAAGAAAGCCATCTCTGAAAAATTGCCAAGATATCGGACTTTTGCTTTATGGGATAAGCCCATACCTTATGTGTAAAATCATCTATGAAGGTAACAAAATACTTCGCAACACCCAAAGATTGACATAGCATGGGCCCATAGACATCAAAATGTACCAGAGCCAAGGGCTCACTCATGCATGACATACCAAGCTTCTTATGCGTAGACCTAGTCTGCCTGCCAACCATAAAGAAAATTATCACGAGAGTCAAAATGAGAATAGTCAAGGGGCGATAAGTACTACAAACCAGAAAGCATTTTCATTCCTTTGACATGCATATGCCCCAAACAAGCATGCCAAAGAGATACATGAGGTAAAGACCCCACAGACAAAACATGATCAACTGTAGATCCAGAAACAAGTAAGGGGTAGAGGCTATGACCTTGCCAGCTCTCGCAAGCACAAACTTGCCACAAGTAATCTTCCATGTAGAGTCTCCAAAAGATACATGCTATCCTGTGTCATCAAGCTATCCACTAGACATGAGATTGCGTAGCAATACAGGTACATGATGTATATCGTGCATAAAAAAACTGCTACCAAAAGGAAACTATAGCCTAATATCACCAATGCCGACAATCTTAAGAGACCTGGCATTGTCCAAGCACATAGAACCCGAAACATAACAGTATGAATGGAACCACTCTTGGCAAGGTGTCACATGAAAGGGTGCACTTGAGTCCAAGAGCCAACATTGTGTATAGATAGAGTGTATCTCTGTCATCTTTGAAGCACTAGATGAAGCTATTGCAAGGTTATAATCCCTATCACTATCCTCGGGCTGCATAACATTGATCTCTTCAATTTTAACACTTGAGTTAGCAGGTACTATGCTACGATCGAAAGACGTTTCTTGCACTTTCTCTTTCCCCTTGTCTTTTCGCCTTTAATTGCACAATTCATGACACTGTGGCCTTTCTTCCCACAATGATGACAAGTCAGATTTGCATTTATCCCACGAGACTTACTATGCGACTTGCCACGCGATCGGACTGAGATTTCTACGAATCCCATCCCCGACCATTACCACAGTCATTCTTTGCATTTCCATCATGTTGACCTAAGTATTTAATGATGCTGCCCACCAACTACTATCAAAAGTACATCAAACCAGGATGATTCGGCATGAAAAATACATCATAGTCTGGAGATATATGCTTGCTGTAATAATTTGTAGTAGTGTACAATGAGAGTTGACAGTAGGCAAAAAAAATAAATTCAAAGTCAACCACTGGCTGTTAATGCAAAACCAATATCAAGTGGGCATCAACAAGCATTTAATAGTCAAACTAACATGAGCAAACATGCAAGCATGCCAAACAAAGTCCATCAATAAAGCCAGCACCCCCCCCAATCAACAGGGCAAAATGTGCATACCACTGCCAAGACCTGACACAAGTTGGTGTCTACTTAGTGAATACAAAGCCGAGTCAGCCCAAGTACATCTACATGGACCAAGGCATATCAACCATACATCATCCACATGTTGAGAATAGCAAATGATGTGTGCCCTGAAGAGGCTAGAAGATAGAGAAATATTCTATGCTCTAGGAAGAGATGTTCAGAATCCCATAAGCACAGTGAGGAGAGTGGAGAAGCTAGAAAGCTATAAAGGCATGTACTTGGTTCACTTTTCAATGAAATGCTATTGTACCTAATACTTAGAGTCTGTAACCCTATCCACTCAAGATTGTGTTTATGAGTCCAAGCTAATCTATCACTATCCGAATGTCCTTGTGGTAAGACCTCCTTCTAAGATGACGGGACCAAAAATGGGCCGGCATTGGCTATGGCACTAGCTGGACCCTTGTGTATACAACAGACACCTCCACCACCACACGACCTCGCGGGCCAAGAGTGTCTGTAATTACTAAATGCACATTAGATACATATAATATTGCGTTTGTAGCTAGATAAGAGTCCAATGGCACCTTTCCCAAAACCCCTAGAAGACCTCCCAACCATATTGGTAATAAGTGCCACGTATCACAGACACAGGAGGTACCCCACCAGCAGCTGATTGCCGTGGCCCCACTGAAGCTCTCCTACATCTTGGGGATTGGCCCCTCGATGCATTGCTTTTACATATAAATACATTTGCACAAAACTCCTCTCTTTTCAGCAAGTTCTAGGAGATACCATATTTCTCACAAATAAATTTCCCCATGGAACGAACGGCTAACCTACGGCAAGGGGAATCTCACCCTCTCAAACGTGGGTCAAGTATAATTCAAACAATTGCTATGCATTTCCAGGAGTTGATACCACATGAATGATCAATGCAATAGTGGATGTCTCATTGTGCACAAACAGTTATATTTTGAAATCAGCCTATGTGCTAGTACGCAAACAGTCTTTCCATGAATTCCAACTAATACATATATGCTTTGTTGCAAGAATCTAGCACCAAGGCAAACCTTGTGCTACTAGATCCCTTATTTCCAAATAGGCCGTTTCCTAAATGCTATGCATAGAAAAAACATATCAAAATTTTTATTAATTTAGCCCTCAAAGTGTTTCTTGAAATCCTACTCCCCCTCACCGTTTAAGTTTTGCTTCGTTACATAAGTGTATAGAGATTATTTTGTCATGATTTAGTGTATAAAGAGCAATAAATCACACACTGTAATAAAAAGATAGGGAAAACTGAGGCCAAACCTCATGCTTTGCCCCACCATACATCCAAAACCCCATATTATTTTTTTTGTATTTTTCTAAGGCATATTTTTATTTTTCCTCTTATTTTTTTCCAATTTTCTCTATTTTTCCAATTAAAAATTGATATATTTTCAGAGTTGTGACTCTTGATTCTTAGAACAAAATAAATATAAATTTTATTAGCATTTTATCCCATGTGTATTGGTTTATCCCACCCGAAAACGCTAAAAAACCCCATTTTTCTCATAAAAACCATGTTTTACAAGTTTGTAAAAATTATTTCGAGCATTTTAACTTTATGTTTTCTGATTTTTTCATCATGCAAGCATAGAAAAAATAATAAACAATATTTCTACCAATCTTCACTCCATAAGAACAACATTAACTCAATAAAATGTAAAAAACAAGCAATTTTTCTTTGTAAAATAGAATTACCGGTTTTTTCCTTCTTTGTGAGTTTTAAATTTTGATGTGGGACTGCAGATCAGCCTCATTCAAGGCTCAGCCCACCTCCAAACAGTTGACTCTAGCCCTCCACCAATCCGGGAGGATCCGGTATTGTGCTGAACAAGCGGTCCTCAATCGAGCTTCAATCTTCTTCATGGGCATGAATTGCCTCTTAAGGGGAGAGAGAAGGAGGAGAGAGAAAGACTGTTTTTGGATCTCCATCTTCACCCAACCATTTCACGGGTGGAGGCAAGTGATAGGGAGCGTAGACAGAGTGTATCAAGCCGATGCAATTAGTTGGGGGGGTACATTGAGGCTCTCCAACCCCCCTTAAGGAAAATCGTCGCCAATGCGTTGTTTGTTGATCAACCATGCAAAAAACGCCTCCCCCCCAAGGAAATCATTTTTGGTTGGTGGCTCCAAGGGGAGCCCCCAAAGGTCACACTTCTTTTGGGCTAAAGTCCCTTTCCACTTGACCTTTTGGGTATTGGCCTCGCGGGCACTCCATTCGATCGTCCGACCTCCGAATCAGCTTTCAAAAATTCTTGGGCATCTGTCTCAAAGTCCTCCACTGTGGGGCATCTCCGGAAGTCCTATCTGACCTGCTGAAAAATTATGAAAATTCACCGACCGCTGCTAGTGTATCTTTAAAGCATTTTTGGACATTATCGCTTAAAATCATACTGATTGCAGTTGCCACCTTCGACAAAGTTGATTGCTCCAACACAACCAAGCTAAAAATAACTATTCGATAGGTTATCCTAAGTGGTGGTTTGAACTACCTACCTAACTAAGGACAACTCAACTAGGAGCTCCCTCTAGGTGAGGACTCCTATAGCCTGATCAATAAGGGGTATCTTTTAGCACATTGGTCCTTTAGCCTCTTATTTTCCATACTTGGGCATGTAAAAAGGAGGAAGCTGAGCATAGTGACCCAAGGAGAACAGGGTATCGGCCTCAGGTCCTGTCTTGGTACCTAAGAACCTACCAAGCCCTCGCGAGGTGACACTTAATCCTTTTCTGACGCTCACTTTTATTTTCGCTCCAACCTTCTTTTATTCTTTGTTGTTTTTCAGCTAGTGGCTACCCCTAGGAAGACAAGGCATCAGCCTCGGGTCTGACTCGTTCCCAAGAACATACCAGGCCTTCGCAAGGCGATAAACAACTGCTCAAAGATTTTTCTTTCTTCTTTATTTTTACAGGGGTTAGAACCCCTTTTTACACACCTCAGTATATTCATATATTTTCTTTCAGATATTTAGGGCTTTTCTTCTTTGTAGCATCATTTTGTCTAGCAAGCTTTTCTAACTGTCTCACACTATTAGGACCTTCTAGAATGGCCGCCTAACAGGTCAACAGAACAGGGTCACTAGAACTCCTGTCTAAATAGGTCTTTCAGTGCTTGACAATGCCTTTGCAGGAGCCAATGACTACTCAGACCTCCTCCTCCAGACATATTGACCTAAACCTAGGACTTCATGCCTTGATTGCCAGCCCCCAACAAACAAAAGAAGTAACCCTCACATGCACATATATCATTAATTGCTTAAGGGAAAAGACTTGGAAGGGGGATAAAACCACCTGGAATGGCCACAAGAAGCTCCTTCGCAGCAAAGACTCCCTCCAGCGACTTCGTCAACTTGTATGATGCAATCACTAAAATAGCAAACCATTAAATGTACATGCACCAAACAAACATAGAGCCCTCTTGGCCTAAAGAAATAACACATTTTACTGCAAACTAATTGGCCCTCTTCGCCTAAAGGAATAAAACATGACGCGACAAAACTAACTGGCCCGCTTAGCCTAAATAAATCAAACATTAAACTACAAAACTCACTGGCCCTCTTGGCCTAAAGAAATCGATCATTAAGACCTCAAAGCAACTAGCCCTCTTGGCCTAAAGAAATTAGGAAAACTAGCTCATATAGATCCCTCCTTGGAAGAAGGCAGACATACGAAAATACGCTCTGTTCCAAGGGGAAAAATAGGGCTCTTAGCCCTAAACTAAATGCATCAAGTTGTGTCCCATCCCTATTGCATATATAGCAAGTGGCGTATGCATAACATGTCGTCGAATCAACCTATGGGCCCAAGATAATAGTGGTAGATGGGTCTCGACTACTCTTTGCATTACCCATATCAACCATCACTTGCCATGTAATGTGTACTCTGATAACATTCCCAACAAACGACCAGGTCCTGTCTCATTATCAACACCAATATCTGGACTAGGACCACAGTTGAAGAAGAGGTCCTCCTCATAAGCAAAATTGGCTAGTGAATCTGCAAACTGATTCCAATAACGGGGAATTAGCTGAAGAGATACACTCTCAAGTTCATCAAGTAGGGTTATAGTAGTTCGATGATACATGTGAAGGATAGGATTCCAAATTGCACATGTCCCATTGAGTTGATTTAAGATAAGCTAGGAATTCCCTTTTATCAACAACTGCCAAATACCACCTTTCTTGGCAATATTCAATCCCATAATCAAGGCTTTATACTCCACATGTTGTTAGTGAATTCTACCTTGAGATAAATAGCTAATTTCATTGTAACTCTACATCAGGGATCTTGAATAACTACACCAACACTCCCTTTTTTATTAGGGCCCCTAGACGCTCCATCATCCACAATGGATTTACATAGCCAGCCACCATCAATAACTCTCCTATTCATAATTATGATAATCAAAATTCAACATGTTGAGAGGATGAACTGATGGCTCCATCCCACCTTCATCATTAAAGACTACAGGGACACTCGTCAAGATATGCAAACAGTGACAACAGAAGACCTTAATGTCCCAAATGAATGTCCCGTCGTCTTGCTTAGTCACTTTATAGCCTTTACTCCACCAGATGAGCTTTTCCTGATGATATCTTTGCTCGAGATATGGGTGCTCCAAATAAGGAATTAACCGGCCCATCAACCAATTTAAGCTCTCATGCAGGTCTCAAATCAGCCTCATCATGGACCTGCAATGCATTTAGTACATTAGCATACTCAGAAATAATAAGGTTTAATCTTATTAAGATTAACCTTATTCTTAAATTCCACTCCCTGCAGATCAGCTAGTAAAGCCATGGACTTAATTTTACCTAACCTAACTGTCTTGTAAGGGCCATCCCATCTAGGCTCCAGTTTTCTTGGAAATAAATTTCTACGCACATCATAGTACAACACTAGTTGTCCTTTCTTAAAAGTGTATTTCTTCACTTTTAGATCATGCAACCACTTCATTCGATGCTTAACCACTTCCTGGTGCAACAAACTCTACAATTTAATCTCATTGAGGTGGGCCAGAGTCGTAAAGCGCTCTAAGAGGGCATCCCCATCATCCAAAGAATGATTAATCGCGAATCTTATCATTGGTAACTCAATCTCTAAAGGTAGGATGCACTCCTCCCCATATACTAACTTGAATGGGGTGTGACTAGTAGCTCATTTGACTGTCGTATTGTATGCACACATTGCCACGTACAACTTTTTGTCCCAATCTCGTTTCTTTTCTGATACTACCTTAGACAGAATGCCCACAAGCTGCTTGTTGGTACTCTCGACTTGCTCATTGGCTTGTGAATTATAGGGGGTTGTTTTATTATGCTTGACGTGCCAAGCCTCAGGCACGCTTTTTATCACTTTGTTCAAAAAATGCGTCCCCTGGTCCGATACTATTTCTTTTGGCAGACCATATTGACATACTATTTGCTCCAATAGGAAACTGGCGGTTTCCTTTGCATTGTCTTTGTGTGTTGCATGTGCTTCCAACCACTCAGTAAAATAATTAGCCGCTATGATAATATATCTTTTTTGTGTAGTGGACGACAGAGTACTAGGGCCCACAAAGTCAATCCCCCACTTCTCGGATGGAAGGATTGCCATAATAGGAGTGAGTGGTTACTTCCTATTCTCTCGGCTATCATGTCATTGACAAATGTCGCATCTTTTAACGTACTCGAATGCATCTTGGAAAATGGCTAGCCATCAATATCCTGCCCTCAAGGCTTTTTGCGCAGTTAGCTACCCAGTGAAATGACCTCCGCAAGTAGAGTCATGGCACTCGTCTAAGATGAAAGGGATCTCATCAGGCATTATGCGCATCGACGGTAGATATCATCTACCCCTTGCCGATACAAGTGCCTGCAATTATTGTGAATTTTAAAGCTTGCTGCTTGATCTTTCACTTTTTTGACTTCGTTAGACGAGCTCCAATTTCTCTTGTCGACAAATAATGCATTATCATCGCATAGCAGGAGGAAATAGATGACGTGTCAATCTTGAACAATGAGTCCCAGTCACTACCTTTAGCCAGAGCTTCCTTTGGCTCCCCAAAGTCCACAAGGCACTTCATGATACCTTGCAACCTGGGTGGCTTGCTCTTAACCTCATAATCAAACTCCTGCAAAGTGATTAATCACTTTGCCAAATAGTCGGGCAGTTGTAGCTTATTCATGCAGTCGTAGCCCTTCCGCTTCGTATATATGACAATTTGAACTTTTTAGCCACAAAGACCATCGCAAGGCACAACTTTTCCATATAAGTATAATTAATTTCGGATACACCAGCTTCCAACTAGCGAAAGCAATCGGGTGATACCACTTCTCTTCCCACATCTGCACTAAACAGCAACTAATGCTATGCATGGTAGCTTGCTAAAAAGATATACAAAATTTTACCCCTCTTCGGTGCTTTTAGCACAGGTGCTCTTACAAGTTCCTACTTTACATCCTCGAAAGCCACCTTACAAGGGTCACTCCACATAAACAAACAGTTGAAGGATAACAGATTTGTCAATGGCAACGTTCTTTCTGTCAAAGCGTTTATGAACCATCGATAATATCCAACTGATGACAGAAAGCTGTGGATTTCTTTGGGGGTGCCTGGTGGACTCACTATAGCTTTGATCTTTTTAGGATCCATCGCAATCCCTACCGAGCTAACTACATGGCCCAGCAGGAGCCCATAAGGTACGCCAAAAATGCACTTCCTCGGATTGAGAGATATGCAAAATTATCTGCATCGCTCCAAACATTTTCATAAAATAATCACTGCCTTTCTCTCACGGTGGCCGCCCCTAAATCGTCAATAAATACCTTCAATTTCTTAGGGGAAATGTCGCCAAAGGTCTTATCGGCAGTTCGTTGCCAAGAACCAGGCGCATTGCATAGACCAAATGCCAACACATGATACACAAAGGTCCCGAAGACTGTTATGAACATCATTTTGAGCTTATCCTCTTCTGCAATTGCCATTTGATTATAGCCTGCAAAACAGTCCATGAATGAATATATCTCCCTACCCGCCAATTGATCTAGAATCTGGTCGATAGAGGGCAGTGGGTAATAATCCTTAACTGTTTGCTTGTTCAACTCTCAAAAGTCCCTTTGATTATTTTTCTTCTTCCTGATGACAATTGGTGAATACCATTTAGTGTGCTACACAGGGAAGATCAAACTCGCTTTCCATAATTTTTGTAACTCAAATAGCCCATCCTGCAACTCAAATGGCATATGCCTGACTTTTTATCGCATAGGACGGCTTCTTTCCTTCAATGGAATTGTATGGACAACGAGGTTGGGAGGAATGCCCCTAAGTTCATAGTAACTCCAAGTGAAAATATCGTGGAACTCTTGGATCAGAGTGACATAATCCTCCCATTCCTCCTCACTAAGCATGGACTCTAGCTTTATTGGCCGCTCATCATTTGGCGTACCAAGGTCTAGTTTGATAACATCTGCATCCCTTATTCTATCTTGATCTTCTAATGGCTCGTTCAATGTTACTTGATAGACATCTTTGGTGGTCGATCCCTCTTTGGATTCGTCAGTCGACGACATTTCACTTTCAAACATATCTTACTTGATAGACATATTTGGTGGTCGATCCCTCTTTGGATTTGTCAGTCGATGACATCTCACTTTCAAACACATCTTCCATTGTCCCTAACTCTGTAGAAGACAGGGGAGCTTGCTCACTTTGAGGTGATTCAGGATATGCATCGACTACAGGGGAGCTCGCTCACTTTGAGGTGATTCAGGATATGCATCGACTACCACCCGTCTAGCACCTCTACCAAATATCAATGTACCAGTGGGTATATCTACTTGACAATTTTCTTGCAAAATCCAAGGTCGACCAAGCAATACTTGGTAACTCAGACGCCCTACGAACCGGATTACCCTAAAGTCCAACAGGCATTCAACTGTCACGTGGACTTTAGTAATGCAGCCTGTCTCAGACTATCATCAGCCATTCGAAGGATTGTGGAGGCATCTTTCTGAATCGCAAGACCCAACCTCTCCATCAATTTAGAACTCATAATATTAACCAAGGATCCTGTGTCAATGATAGCATTATCCACTTGAATCCCATCAACATAGGCTGCAACCCTTGAGCAGTGCTTTTCGGCATGTTCAAACTAGTCACCCCCTACCTGTGCTATTCCCAAGGGTTCTATAATATAACCTGTACGCAATATCTTTTCAAATTCTTTGCGTACTCTTGGCGATAGCTTGATTAACTGCAATAGATTCACATTTGGTCTAACATTGGAAAGGGAGCTAGCTAAATCAAATTCTTGATAGCTTGCTAAAGCTCACTTCTCACGCCAAACCATCCACTCTTTAGGATGCTGCACCAGCTTTATTGCCTCTTTTTCAACTCTCATCTTCTTTCTCGATACCTCTTTATCTCTCTTAGCGTCAGCCTTACTCTCTACAGGCTTCAGAGGTCCCCCTTCATTGTTAGGGTTTAGAACTTGTGTTCCTTTATTATCCTACCTAGGGTTTCTGTCGACAGGTTTTACATTATCTTTGTCACCTTCTCTATGTTTTTAACCTCTTGTTATGGCACTTAGGCTAGAAGCTTTAGTGCCATTAACCTGCACAATCTCGATGAGGCTCACCCCACTACTGCGTGGCAGTTCTTCGATAGTAGCCTTACCTCTTTGGAGTATTTGTTTCGGCCCATCATCTTGCTGAAATTTTTTTCCTTGCGCACGATGATTAACAGGCCTTGGTTGCCAACTGCCTTGTTAGAGAGAACTGATCTTGCTCCAACAGGTGGCTATTAAATGGTCGGACTTCCCACAAATGTTGCACTTGACATTTGGGCAATTACGTGGATAATGTTGCCCACCACACCATTTGCAATTGAATCTAGAGGGTGCACCCTCTTCGAGGCATTGACTCCCTATCAGATTCTATTGTTTCTTTAAGAAATTAATGTAAACGACTATTTGCCGATATTGTTTAGAGATCATACTCGTGTAGTGCTTCATCATGTCCTTGACTTCGCTAAGGACATTTGATAGACTCGACTCATAGTCCTGATCATCTACCCATTGGTACCTTGGCCACAGAATTTGATTAGGCATTGGTTGCATTGGTTGCTGACCCACAGGAACGATGTTAGGGTTCGCTACTTGGCTTTCCACATTTGGAGGCATCTGACTAGCCATAGGCATAGTCACACTAGGCAGAGCTGGCAATAAAGGCACATTTGGCACCACGTTCCCTCTCCCGTTAGGGTTGGCCATCCCCATACCTTGGCTTCCACTGCCATTGATTAGTTGCAAATTATTTCCCAACACTAGACCCATATTGGGATTGATTCGAGAAGCATAGGCCGCTTGTAGAGACAAGACTCTATTTCTTGCCTCGTCTAATGGCAGTGTCTATATCCACCAAGGTGACACTACTCAACTGCACCTGGATATTAAAATCAAGACCATGCAAGAATTATTGCAATTGGGCAGCAGGTGGGATAGGGATAGAGGCATCCAATTTACGAAAAACCTCTTTGATCTTCTTGGCATACGCTTGTATATCTTCATGCGGTTCTAGCGTATCACATTTAACATGCGCAACCAATATTGGTCACTCCTCTCGGGGGTGAACTCCCTTCGAAAGGCTTCATAAAATAAGTCCACAGTGGTTGTGGTTCTGACCTCAAGGCCGTGATGCCATATAGCTGCTCTTCCCTTTAGGGTCATGTTGAAGAACATCATTAGATGCCCTTCTTCTTGGATGCGACAGTTAAACATTAGTTTTTGGAACTCCCTTATATGAAACTCTGTATCCTCTTCCATTAACCCATTAAAAATGGGTAGGGGGAAACCTAAGGCTGGCAAATCCACCGTTCGCACGGGGATTGTGATAGGTTGTGCCATGGCAATGATCGGATTTGTTAATGAAACTGGGATAGACAAAGCTGTCACACCATTCGAAGTGGGTAGATTAATTGGGAGGGGGGAGTACTAGAACTTCCATCTCTTGATGGACTTTGATTCAGGCTAAGGCTACTAAGACCCCGCCCTTGAATAGGTTCATCACTACTCCTTTTAGGAGAATAACGCCTATTGATTTCGGCCCTCTGTCTAGCCCTCTTGGCTCTCTCCTATTTTTGGAGTTCAGCTTGACGGATCTCTTCAAAGAACATTAACTAACAAGTACGTCCCAAGAGAACCTAGATTCAGAAACCACCACTTTGAGGTGGCTCCCAGCAGATGTACCACTGATGGGACCAAAAATGGATCGGCACTGGTTATGGCACTAGTCCCCTTGTGCATACAACATACACCTCCACCACCACATGACCTCATGGGCCAGGAGCATCTATAATAACTAAACGCACACTAGATACATCTAATATTGCGTTTGTAGCTGGATAAGAGTCCAATGGCACCTTCCCCAAAACCCCTAGAAGACCTCCCAACTATACGGATAATAAGTGCCACATATCACAGACATAGG
This sequence comes from Lygodium microphyllum, assembly GCF_053477565.2. Taxonomy (NCBI): domain Eukaryota; kingdom Viridiplantae; phylum Streptophyta; class Polypodiopsida; order Schizaeales; family Lygodiaceae; genus Lygodium; species Lygodium microphyllum. Next base: position 98,630,112 of record NC_141149.1, on the reverse strand, counting down.
AGGCACCCCACCAGTTGATTGCCGTGGCCCCACTGTAGCTCTTCTACATCTTGAGGATTGGCCCCTCGATGCATTGCTTTTACATATACATACATTCGCACAAAACTCCTCTCTTTTCAATGAGATCCATGAGATACCATGTTTCTCACCAATAAATTTTCCCACGGAACAAATGACTAACCTACGGAAAGGGGAATCTCACCCTCTCAAACATGGGTCAAGTATAATTCAAACAATTGCTATGCATTTCTAGGAGTTGATACCACATGTATGATCAATGCAATAGTGGATGTCTCATTGTGCACAAACAGTTATATTTCAAAATCAGTCCATGTGCTAGTACGCAAACAGTCTTTCCATGAATTCCAACTAATACGTATATGCTTCGTTGCAAGAATCTAGCACCAAGGCGAACCTTGTGCTACTAGATCCCTTATTTCCAAATCGGCCATTTCCTAAATGCTATGGATAGAAAAATCCGATCAGAATTTATATTATTTCAGCCCTTAAAGTATTTCACGAAATCCTATTCCCCCTCACCGTTTTAAGTTTTGCTTCGTTACATAGGTGTATTAGAGATTATTTTGTCATGATTTAGTGTATAAAGATCAATAAATCACACACTGTAACAAAAAGATAGGGCAAAATGAGGCCAAACCTCATGCTTTGCCCCACCATACATCCACAAGCACTTATTATATTTTTCCGTATTTTTCTAAGGCATATTCCTATTTTTTCTCTTATTTTCTCCCATTTTTCTCTATTTTCCCAATTAAAAATTGATATTTTTTTAGAGCTATGGCTCTTGATTCTTAGAACAATAGAAATATAGATTTTATTAGCATTTTATCCCATGTGTATTGGTTTATCCCACCCGAAAACACCAAAAATCCCATTTTTTCATAAAACCATGTTTTATGGGTTTCTAAAAATTATTTCAAGCATTTTAACTTTATGTTTTCCAAGTTTTCCATCATGCAAGCATAGAAAAAATAGCAAATAGCATTTCTACCGATTTTCACTCCATAAGAACAACATTAACTCAATCAAATGTAAAAAACAAGCAAATTTCCTTTGTAAAATAGAATTACTTGTTTTTTCCTTCTTTGCGGGTTTTAAAATTTGATGTGGGACTATAGATCAGCCCTCATTCAAGGCTCAGCCCACCTCCAAATAGCCGACTCTAGCTCTCCACCAACCTGGGAGTGATCCGGTATCGTGCCGGACAAGCGGTCCTCAATCAAGCTTCAATCTTCTTCATGGGCATGAATTGCCTCTTAAGGGGAGAGAGAGGGAGGAGAGAGAAATATTGTTTTTGGATCTCCATCTTCAGCCAACCATTTCATGGGTGGAGACAAGTGATAGGGAGCATAGATAGAGTGCATCAGGCCGATGTAATCAATTGGGGGGGTAACATTGAGGCTCTCCAACCCCCCTCAAGGAAAATCGTCGCCATGGCATTGTTTGCTGATCAGCCGTGCAAAAATTGCCCCCCCCCCCCCTTCCCTAGGAAATAGTTTTTAGTTGGGGGCTGCAAGGGGAGCCCCCAAAGGTCACACCTCTTTTGGGCTAAAGTCCCTTTCCACTTGACCTTTTGGGTCTTGGCCTCCTAGGCATCCCATTCGATCGTAAATTCCTAGGCATCCATCTCAAAGTCCCCCATTACGGGGCATATCCAAAAGTTCCATTTGACCTGTCAAAAAATTATGGAAATTCACTGACCACCATCCAGTGGGTCTTTAAAGCACTTTTGGGCATTGCCGCTTAAAATCGTACTAATTGCAGCAGCTGCCTTCGACGAAGTCTATTTTTCCCCTAAAATTCAAAAATTTTGGCTATTTTTAAGCACTTCTTAGAGTAAATGGTGAAGGCTTCCACGCATGGAAGGAAAAAACCATGTACCATATCATGAGGAAAGACCTTTGGGATCTATTTGAGGAAGATAATGCAAATGACAAGAAAGAAGATGTTGTAGAAGACCAGCCTAAAACAAAGGCATGGAAGAACATAAACAGCAAAGCTCTAGGAATTATTGCCTGGGGTCTATTAGATGATGCATTACACCATATCTTTGGCATTAGGGATGCAAAGAAGGCATGGGAAGAACTTGACAAGATCTTTGGTACACAAGCAAAGAACTCAAAGGTAAAATTACTCATGTAGCTTTATAAGTTGGATGTTAAAAAACAATTCGTCTATGATTGTACACATCAATAAGTTCAAGAGCCTTAAAACTTAGCTTGCAACTCTTAAAAAGAACATTGATGAGGATGAGGCAATAGCAGTGCTACTTGCTAGTGTTAATCATGAACCATATAAAAACCTTTTTTCAACACTAAGTAATGTTCCGAGCCTCTCTCTTAAAGATATAGAGCACTCTCTTCTTGATGAAGAGAATAAATAGAAGAACAAAAATGCAAAATATGGTATCCCATCATCTAGTGAAAATCTCTAATACACCAAAGGAGCTACTGGACCTAAAGGAAGATTCAACATCGACAACAAAAATCGGATGACATGTCATTATTGTGGTAAGATTGGTCATATAGCTAGTGAATATTTGGGATAATATAGAGGATTCTACTATGTTTAGGAGGATAGTAGGGAGTCTAATTTACATGACTATCACAAGGCCATACTTGAGCTATGTTGTTGCTCTTGTTAGTCACTTTATGCAGATGCATAGAAAGCCTCATTTGGATGTAGTTAGATGCATATTGAGATATATCAAGTCTACTTTGCATTATAGACTTTTTTATGAGACACATAATAATATACAAGTGTTTGGATACATACACGTAGATTGTGATGGTAGCATGTCTAATAGAAGATCTACAAATTGATTCATTGAGAACTACATGTTATAGCTGATTTTTAGAGTGCAAAACTAGCTTCGGAGGTGCCAAGGACCAAATTTTCATGAAAAATGGAAGAAGTGAAAGGAAGAGGAAGAGAGAAAAGAAAATGAGAGAGGGAGAGGAGATAGAAAAAAGTCGTAGACGTGGTAGTGGTAGTGGTAGTGGTAGTGGTAGTGGTAGTGGTAGTGGTAGTGGTCATAGTCGTGGTTGTCGTGGTCATTATCGTCACCATAGTCGTAGTCATCGTCATCGCAGTCATAGTTATAGTCATAGTCGTGGTCATGGTCATGGTCATGGTCATAGTCATAGTCGTGGTCATGGTCGTGGTCGTGGTCATGGTTGTAGTCATGGTCATGGTCATGGTCATGGTTGTGGTCGTGGTCATGGTCATTAAAGAAAATGAGAGAGGGGGAGGAAGAGAAAAAAGAAGAAGGAATGAGAGAGAGGAAATAAACATACAACATAATAAAGAAAGAGAAAAAGAGTGAGAGATGGAAGGAGAGGAGATAATGAATGGATAAAAAACAAAGAGAGAGTGGTGGTGAGGTCTGGTGCAACACCATGAGACGAGAAACACTCCGGTATATATACGTTAATTTGTGGATGGGTGGGTAGAGACTTTGCATACGTTAACTTTTACTTCGTTACAAGAGAAGAAATCCCTTCTCAAACAATTTAAGAAAGAAAAAAAGAATGATAACAAAAATAAATTGTTTGTCGTAACATAGACAAAATGGAAAATGATAAAGATCTTGTTGTTCAAGATCGCGAGGCATATCTTAATCAGCGTGTCCCATATCCTTGCTCTTAATGCAAGCTGGCAATTAGACAAAAATGTCGATTGTCTATAGAATACGTACGACGCTTTGGCGAGTTTCAATCTGAGATCATTGATCAGGCGAGCTTGGATTTTCAGCAAAGGGTAAGAAAAGTTAATATCAATCACGCATTGTACTCGCAAGCTAATTGAATACCATACACAAGAAGATTGGGTGTGGCTGGCAAATTTTCTATCCAGGGAGGTGGCGTCTTGTCCCAAGGAGGAGTGCACCCTTTGCGGCCAATTAGAAGAATTTGTGGGCATGTGATGGATGGAGTGCCTGAGCCAATCCACCACATGGAAGGTACTACCCAATCTATACAATCAATACTAGAGGAGACAGAAAGCCTTCTAGACCTACCTACAATCTTGGAGCCTGAGATGGAGGTAATGATCGATGTATTGATTCCCATGGATATCGAGACTTCTGATCCACTTAGAGAGGAAGCATCCATACCATTATATGATTGGTGCTGAGTATCTTGCCTGTAGACACTGCTTGCACTCCTAAGTGTACAAGTAAAATACAGGTGGAGCGACGCGAGTGTGACTGAGTTGTTCGGGTATCTTGTACATACGCTGAGTTGATTTCTTTTCGGCACTATCATTAAAAACATTTGTGCTTTTTCAAGGTGTTTTATGATTTTTTTCAGGTTACTAAAATATCATATATTACCACCTGCAAATAGTATGCCTGAGTCTCATGATGATGCACGACGTGTTTTACGAAAGCTTGGCATGGACTACAACAGCATCCATGCATGTATCAATGATTGCATACTGTTTCGAGGAGAATACGAGACCATGGAGACATATCCAAAGTGTGGTACTCACAGATATCGATAGGACTTACAAGGGCAAACCATCCCTCAAAAAGTTCTGACACTTTCTGCTTATCCCTTGCATAAACCACATGTTTCATACGTCTGGTATGGCGAGCTTGACAACGTGGCATGTGTAGAATAGGTCCACAGATGGAGTTCAACGAATATCAATGGATTCACGTGCATGGAGCCACATTGACTCTACCTTTCCAGGCTTTGCCCGAGAGCCAAGGAATCTTCGGCTCGGTCTTGCAATGGATGGTGTGAACCTATTCGGTCTGCGCTCAACTTATTACAGTGTGTGGCCTATAGTCCTTGTCAACTACAATATCCCTCCATGGCTTTCTACGAAGAAAGGACATCTTATCCTTATCTTACTCATCCTTGGCCGCTACAAAGTCAAAAATATGGACGTGTATTTTCGTCCATTAGTCGATGAGCTTAAGATTTTGTGGGAGGAGGGGGTCAACGTGCAAGATTGAGTAAGCACGATGGTCGACGGTCTGCCAATATTCGAGTCATTCTCATATGGACGATGCATGACTTTCTGAGATTCGGAGAGTGCTCAAGTAAATAGGCTTCCGTTCTCGTTGGTAATATCTATCATAGCTTGTTCAAGTTTGTATTCACTGGATAGAGGTGTTGGAATAGGTTTGGTTACCTCAGGTTATCATGCATGTCTATTGTGCGGGCCACAGTTAGACTCCCAAAGGTCACGAACGATGAAGAAGATGGTATATCAAGGACACGCCGCCTTCTTGCTAGAGGGTCATGAACTCAAGGAAGGATTTCTTGGATGACCTCCAACATGTATGAATGCCGCAAGCTGGTACGAGCTGAAAATGGTCCACGCGGAGTCACATCCAAACAGAATGTAACGGTTCTTAGTTTTCTACGAGTTTCCATATTAGACTCACTTACATATCAACCACTTGTTGGATCCCATGCATATTTTCAAGAATGTGGGCAGCTTGCTATGGGACCACATCACAGGAAAGAGAGACACTATAGGAGCACGAATGGATTTGAAGGAAGTAGGCAAGATTGAGGCACTTTGGCCGCAGTCAAGTGCTAATAGTTGCGTACAGCTACCTCGCCCTCCTTGGGTTTTGTCCACTAAAGAAGAGCACATTGTGAAGCAAATAGTTAAGTCTATCTACACTCCGACAGGTATGATGTGTTCTCTCAAGTCTGCATTTTCTAAAGACAACCAATTATTAGGGCTAAAATCCCATGACTGGCATAAGATATGTCAGGTTTGTACTACGAATGGATTGTAGTTGGTGTGCACATTTTTCTATTTGGAGTGTAGCCATTGTTCATAATGCTTTCTCATTTGTGGCAGTTTGTACTACCGATCGTGATCACAGGATGATTTACTCCAGAAATACGCGGGGCCATTTACAGGTTGTCAACTTTAGTGCAATGGATCTCACAGAAGGAGATTAAGATGTCCTCTATTGAATCCGCGAGGCGGGGAGCAGTGGAGACAGTCTGTCTCTTTGAGAAATACATGCCTACCAGCATGCTCACGATACAAATCCACCTTCTTGTGCATCTTGTAGATGAAGTGGAGATTGTTGGAGCTGTCCACACGCAATGGATGTTCTTCTTGGAGCACTTCATGAAAACCCTAAAAGGCTTTGCGCGACAACGAGCTCAACCAGAAGGTAGCATGGCTGAAGGTTGGTTGGTGTCTGAGGTGCTAGTGCATATTTCACAATGGCTACCAACAGTGGATCCCGACAACAAAATGCTATGGTCACTGAAGGACAATGATAGACTGAACGGAGATGTGGTGGTTGGAAATGGGGTAGAAAAAAAATGGATGCTGCAATGGAGGAGAATGTGAATTGCTTTTGTATGTTGCACCATGCCTCTATGGAGATGTGGCTTGCTAGGTATCAGCAAGCTAGGCAAGATCGAGAGGAATCGTGATTTGAATTTCGACATAGTACATGCCATCAACCAATTCGATATCTCGAGGGCATGGAGGAGACGCCGCAGTTCATGTCAACGCGATGGTTGCATGGAGCTTTGACCGCAATGTCTCACGAAGGGGTGGAGGTCTCAATCAAGGAGTGGGAATTCTCAAGGGGATGTAGTCCAAAGGTGATGACGTGTTTAGGATTTGTTGTATCTATATTTTATATGCAACAACTAATTTGAGTGTTTCAATGTACAGTACAAAATATATAGTGCAGCATGGTCCCGCGTACGGCATTTTCGCGTGGAGCGTATTGACAAAATGCACTCCACAATGGACTGTGGTATCATGGCAAGGTTCGAGCAAGAGAGTCGATGATGAGCAATAGATCAAAACACAGTTATAGATGAGATGGAGTATTTTGGAAACTTGCAAAGTATTGTTATGGTGGATTACCGTAGCTTCTCCATGATATTATTCGATGTGCAATGGTTCAAAGTGGTACTTGAAGGAGCTGGAGCAACAGTTCGATGAGGTCCATCTGGATTTCTCGAAATAGATTTCGAAAAAAAATAGATGGATTTGCGCGACATCTTTGTGTTGTCGGCCCATTGTGAACATGTGCATGAACTCATTTGTTTGTTAATTGTATTACAACATGGTACATATCACAATAGCTTAATCTCTCTTGTACGTGTTTGTGAACAGGTAATCTTCGATTCAAACCCCCGACAACCTAGATGGTGGTATATTATACCTTCATCTCCCCGAAGTATGAGAGTATATGATCAAGGCAATGTTCCGAGCATAAATGAGGACAATATGCAAATAGAGGGGTCGATATTGCAAGGGGTGGAGGCCACAGAAAGCTTGGAGCATGTAGAGGAGCCAACATCGGGTAACAATGATGGAAATACAGGAGTCCAAGAATTCTTTGAGAACGAGGTGGACTCATCCTTTTGTGGTGACATGTCTATCGACCTTCTAGTGTATGCGGAGTTGTGTCAGGAGATTGACATGGAACCATAGGATACTTGATACTTGGAATATCCACTTACTCAATTCGTTGACTAATCACTTATAAGGGTACATAAGATATACATTTTAAGTGAGATCATTTTTTTAGGATTTATATTACCGTGCTTTTTATGATTTAAATTGATTATGCTAACATCATTTTTTGTCTATGCAGGTGACATTTTTGGATACTTAGATCATCAAGATGAGTTGAGGGATGAGCGATGAGGAGTTGTAGGATATCTTCACATGCATGTCTCCAGATTAGACGGCGAGATTCAGAGACATGGCGGACCAGGAGCTGTCTCGGACATCGTCAGGCCGCTCTATTAGATCTACTTTGGCGCGATCAGATGCTTTAGCTTCGAGTAGACGAGGTCGACGCTCCAGACTTGGGCCAGAGGAAGGGAGTGCTTCAGGGTTAGGGGGATGCTGTAGAGATACGGAGGCAGTGAGCCCGCGGTCGGCACAGGATACAGGTGCTACTCCTCGCTCTCGTTGCAGTTACAGGGAGCGTGGTGGCTCAGGTGGTTGCTGTGGAGGCACAGACGCGGTGTCTTCGTCTCGTTGTTCTGCTAGAGTTGCATCACCTCCAGTATTTGTCACACCTGTGGGAACATGTGCTCCAATTACTCCGGCTTTTGCTTAGCCGTTTGCAGGTGGCATCCCTATGGGTGCTACACCGATAGATACTACCCCAGTCGGTATACCAGATGTACAGTGGTCTCCTGGATATGCCCAAGAGCGTGGTCGCAGGTGGAAGAGGACCCATCTTAGGCATACCCCAGAGGGATATGCCTACCTTGTCGATGATAGGTCAGGAGCCATCATCATGAATGATGAGGAGAGGAGGATGATGGCTCGCATGAGAGAGTTGTGCCAACAAGTTTTTTGGCACAACGTCTTAGATTATTGGAAAAACATACCGAAGGGGAGAAAGGACTACATAGTAGTATCCTTGCATGAGGAGTTTCTGGTTCCAGCCATAGTAGATAGATTTTCTACGGGCTAGATGATGGACTGCATGCGTGCATATATGTCACACAGATGATCGGACGCATGCAAGGCACTCAAGAGTGGGGTTGCAAAGCTGGAGTGGCTATACGCAGACGATTGGCACCAACGGAGGGAGGAGGCTATAGATTCTCCAGGACGTTGGAGTCAACAACGCGAGGTGGGGAGGGCACGAAGAGGCCGGAGTGGTCCATCATCTTAGGAGTGACGGCCACAAGACAAATCTGGAGGACTTTGTAAGTTTTTCTTTTGTTTTGCTTGCTTATTTTTTTGCAATATCCTTTGTACTGACAATCATGTTTCTAAAAGTTAGTATTTTGTTTTCTTTGCAGTACTCCATTACAAATCGCGATTTGACTGGCCTTAAGACTCAATATGCAGAGAGGCATGGTCTCACTGCATTGATTGACCGATTGTATAGATGTGGCGGCCCTGTAAGTTACTCATCTTTCTTGTCCATAGTTACCATGTTTAATTAGAATGCATTATTGTATGGTGGATTAATGTGTAGTTGTTTCTTTTTTTGTAGAGTTTGTTCGATGCTCCTTTGCGGTGGGACGAGCTTTTGGATGGCGAGGATATATAGCTCGCCCTTGGATCCCTGGAGCTCACACACCCTTCTTTTTTGGTCGCCTGATCTATGTAGACATCTTCTATGTAGTAGTGATATCTTGCCATGATTGTACCAATCGCTTTCATTATGCGATCATGTATTTATTTCATGTATCAGTGTTATGATTTAAGTACATTTTTTTTACACGAGCATTGTACACAGTGCAGAAACTATTTTGTATGGCCCAAATAAAGCACACAGTGCTATATGTGGTAGGGCTTGCTGTCCTACCACAATTTTTTTCCCTGTTACCATTGCTATTAGCATCGCAAAATTACCTGCACGCATCGTTATTGGCGTCGTTATTAGCATCACAGAGCATCATTATCAGTGTCGTTATTTGCGTCGGTATTAATGTGACACTGATACCGATGCAAATAGCGACGTTAATAACAATGCTAATACCGACTGTTTTGTGGCATCGCCAATAATGACACTTTTTGCAACGGCGAGGGAAAATTTCATTATTTACATTCGTCACTTTTAACGTTGGTATAAGGCCTATATCTTGTAGTGGCAGTGACAAATTCAAAACACCCTTGGAGATATCACCTCTAACCATGATACAACTCAATGTCAATACAGGAAAACTCGTGTGTCGTATCCCCAAGACAAGAACCCTAGACTAAAGGCTAGCAAATTAAGGCAGCTACCATCCAAAGACTAACGGATACAAATCCAATAGTGTCATTGCTCGCTCCTATCACATAGAAATGAGGTCAAAACAAGGTATTCTTTATCCCTCAGAACGTCATGGCCACTGTCGCCAAGGCAAGGACGAAAAAAGAAGGGCAATGCTAAGCATTCAAAGATGGGAGCTCCACCTTAGTAGATGTCCTAAGCATTCACCTTCATTGTTGTCTATGTTTGTAAATCTAGAATCACTATTTGTGAAAGGAATGTATGACCCAAGCTCACAAAAGAAATTTGAATAAAGAATCAGGTTGAATTCATAGAGAGTGAGCCAAGTCATCCCCATGTGGCCACCAACCCTATCCAAGGGGATTCTAAATAACCGTGATGGGAACGTGGATTGAACCCACCACCAGAGGTCTCTCTGTGGGTTAGTTTGAACATAGGAGGATCCTTGGATGCTAGGGGGGGCTCTGGCTATAAATTCCCTGCCTCTTCGGGTCCTACTCAAATGGTCTATGTGACTCGAGACGGATTCTTGAGGCCCTGTTACTAGTGCAAGGATGGAAACTTGGATGAAATAAGGCACATCCTCGCGGATTGCGGAAATCATCATTTTTGGGTAAGACTTGTATCTTAGTTAAAATGCTAATATAAAGTTTGCTTCCAAGGAACCCGTTTTAAATATTTTTATGTTAGTGCCATAAGTTACGTGAACAAACATTGTTTCCTAAAGGTCTTAATTAAGGAAGCTGATTTTAAATGTCACACGTAAATGCAGTAGGACCTAATTAGATAACTAAAGAATGCCTTTTGAGGGAAGTGGGTGGGTGAAACCCCCGACGGGTCCGCCGTCCTACCAAAAGGATGGTCCCAGAGAATTGGGAGGCTTCTTACAAGGTTTTTCCAACGTTTGACCTTTAGGTACTGTTAAGTTAGAACCCGATTCATACCGTTTTAGGGGACCAGAATGGGACTATGCCCCACGACAGAGAAGTTGAGTGGCAAATCCCTCTTATTTCCCATTCTCTTTGAACCTAGTGTGGCATGGATCTGCTTCGGCTTGGGTATCTTTATGTAAAGTAGAATGTCCATGACCTGATGCTAGAATATTGTCAAGAGACCTTGACCATGAGGAACCTGTATTTCAGGTCAATCCTAGTGGGTTGAGCCTCGCGAACGTTCCGTTGCGAGGTGGACTTGAGAAACCTTAGGTGACAAACCCCAAAACATTCCATGGGAGTGCCAGGCAATGATGCTTAGACTCATTTCTCAATTGGACCACAAAAATGTGCTCATTAGGGCCAAAAACGCTTCAAAAAATGCACTTTTGTTAATCACGGGATTAAGAAAAGGGCCAAAGAGAGTTTGCCATATGTGCAAGAATATGGTATTCTTGTCTCCTCTTTTTTGGAGATAGTAGAGTCCACTTCGTGATTCTCTCCTCCTTTTTAGCCAAAATCTCCAAAGTCTGACATGTTTTAGTAGTCCGGAAGTCCTTATTTACTTATTAAATCTGACAAATGACATAATAAAGTTGTTGTGAAGTTAATGATGATTTTTTTGAAAGTCGAGAACTTTTTGGCGCCCAATATATTTTCATTAGTCTTCTTAATATTCCTTTTTAGTTCATTCACCTTTCTCGGTGAGCTTCTTTCTCTACTTTTTAGTTCATTCATCTTTCTCGATGAGCTTCTTTCTCTGCGAATTTAATTTAAGTATGGCATCTAGAAGCCGCTCTTCTCGTTTAGTAAACTCTTGCACTGTCTATAGCCACAGAGTTGATGAAAATTGGGAGCCAAAGATCTTTAGTATAAACGATTAGGTTGCCATGCTGCCCTCTTGCAAGGACTCTCACAAGGTGAAAAGAAAAAAATGAGAGGATATTAAACATCACTTGAAGGGACGTATCATTTCTTTCAAAATTATGCATGAAGGGTGGTTTATCAAACTGCAACATGTTTACATGGCGAAGGATATGCACTTGCCTCCAAACGAGTGTGTTTCACAGCAAACACATTGTAAGACTTGAGTTGATAATGTATGATTTTTTTTAAAAATTTAAGCAAGTGCTAATAATGAATTCTTGGTTGTAGATATATTTCTGTCAACAAGTACTGAATGGCAACCTATGAAAAGCTTAAGTGGAACCTTCCATGCGATTCATAAGGTTTCACAGACATTATCTATATTGATCAGATTGTAGGTTCTTTTATTATGCATGTTTCGTGGCTTTGTGGAGGAGAGTCGGAATCAACTAGTGTGATTACCCTATCCAAAATCAACTCAATACATTGCTCCCTTATCCACCACATATATGAATTAGGGTAATCTTAGCACTACAAGAAAAAACGTAATAAGTTGGTAAACTAAAAAAGGGTCCCTAAAAAAACCAACAATATGAAAGAGACTTACATTCACTCCATCTATCTTGAGTATCTTTGAATCTATTGTCCTATAGACATTTGAAAAGTACTCTCTTTCCACAAGTATATGTATATGACTTTGCGATGGTACTTCTTGTTAGAGAGAGTTATATGGTTTTTTTAGGATCAACAATATCCTCATATGTGGTGTCCAAGAAGGTAGTCATGAGCCTGCCAGCATTGCAAATGGAAACATGTAACTAAAATAGACAATCAAATAAAATAAATAATTAACAAAAAAGCAAGCAGTAAGTATTCCATTCAACCCACATTCTTCCTTGGCCATGGATACCACTTAGAGAGTTCATGAGGATAATTTCTCTGGTGAGTGTATCCGATGTAATGAAAAAAAATATGGTAGTTTGTGATGGAATCAAAAGCTTTGAAAGACATTGCTATATTTGAACCAGATCTCGAAAATAATTTCATTGATAAAACAATGGATCAACAATACACATAATTTTAGAGATTTATTGGCTAAGAGATGCAATCAATGCCCTAAAGCTAATAGCAAAAATAAAGGTGTGTTATTTGCAATCAATAGCACAATCATTCTATATACTAAAATTTTTTAGAGTCAAAATGCCTTACCTTATGCAATAATAAACTACAGAATCTAACAATTAAATATCCTTTTTACAACTAGCATGGACTTGTCCTCATGAGATATGCTAAGATAGTCCTCTTCCTTAGAATTGCAAGAAACATTGATAACCATTTGCCCATACACCTCACCCATTCTCTTATAATTAACAAGGCCAAGTACATTGATTTTTCTCTTGCAAATATCATCCTTGGTACCTTATTCTGCTAATCATATTAAAATCTTTGTTCATTAGGGTGATCTTATGAGCATGAGCAGCAACAATGTAAGCATAATTCTTAAAGTGAATAACAAATTCTTCAACTGCCTCCTAAAGAGAAAGAATCGCTGCAAGCTACCATTTCTTTTGCATACCAATTTAAGTCAACATTCTTGAAAATCTATCAGAAATATCCTTGATTTGTTGGCTGATCAAGTACTCTAGGGGAGATTGGAACCTTGTCAGTTGTCTGCTTTGTCCTTGTCATTACTATTGCCTAAAAAAATGATAGGAAGAGTAATAAAAAACTATTTGCTAGTATGGCCGATACGACACGGAGAGGATAAGTTGATACGATGCGAGAGCACTAAAGCCAAATCTTCACAGGGTCCTTTCTATTCGTGCCGTATCGTGGAGCAACTGATACGGCTCGAGCGTGGCAAAGCATAATGTTTGGTACTATACTTCTCACTCCATATCATAGATGACCTGATATGGCATGAGAGTGGCACAATGAAATCTCCTTAGGAGGATTCCTTGCTCCGTATCGTGGATGAGTAAACATGCGCGTGCAAAGTACAACCCCCCTATACTGACTTATTTTTTGTGAGATCTTAAATCCATAAAAAAACTTCCAAAAAATTTACATAAGGTTATTAGGCTCTAAAAATTTTTAATAAATTCTTTAAGATTTTTTTAGCTCTTTTGCTATTTAAAACTATTTTTAAGCAAAAAAGGGCCTAAAATGACCAAAAATAACAAAAAAATCACCCAAAAATAGCATATCATGATATGGTGCAAAAAAGGGGGCCTAAATTTTTTTCGGAGCCTAATAACCTTATGGAAAATTTTTGGAATTTTTTCGATGGATTTAAGGTCTCATCACAAAAAATAAGATATTACAGGGGGAGGGGCGTACTTTGCACGCGCATGTTTACTCTTGCATGATATGGAGTGAGGAGGACCCCTACACAGAGATTTTGTTGTGCCACTCTCACGCCATATTAGTTCATCCATGATACGGAGTAGGAAGTAAAGTACCAAACATTATGCTTTGCCACGCTCACACCATATGAGCTGCTTCACAATACAGTGCGAATAGAACCCTGCGAAAATTTGGCTTTGGTGCTCTCGCGTCATATCAACTTATCCTCTCCACATTGTATCGACCATATTAGCGAATAGTTTTTTTTACTCTTTCTGTCATTTTCTCAGGCGCAACAGTGATGACAAGGACAAAGCAGACAATTGCCAAGGTTCCAATCTCCCCTAGAGTACTTGATCAGTCAACAAATCAATCTAGATCCTCTTCTGCCCAAGGAAGTGAGCCTTCCAAGCCAAGGAGAAAGAATATATATTGCATTTTATTATAGCTTAATTTATAAATGCATCTTTTTGTGGATTAAGGGGGAGCATATTGTCATGCTTTGTAATCCAATGTGGCATTGGGGGGGGGGGGGGGGGGGAAGGGGACGAGGTATTGAGAGTGTATACATGTGAATCTTCCTAATGCTATAGAGGATAAGAGGAGCTGAGTGTGAATGGTCTTGAGGGGAATGGGAAACCCTAACCCAAAAAAAGCATAAAGAAATCACAAAAAAAGGCCATCATGGCCTATTTTTTGTGTTTTTTAAAAACTTTTTGGGGGGTTGGGGTTTCCCCTTCCTCTCAAGGCCACAAAAAAATAGGCCATTATGATATGGCATGAATAGGGGGCTTGGGTGATTCACGGCATATCATGATGGCATATCATCACCCAACCCCTCTATTCACGGCATATCATGATGGCCTTGTTCTGGTGCTTTTTTGGGGTTAGGGTTTTCCCTTCCCCTCAAGACCATTCACACTCAGCTCCCCTTATCTCTTACAACATATAAGGAGTATCCTCTTCTCCTTTTTTTCTTAAAATAGATTTAAAAAAACAAATGAGCTCATAAAATTCTTAAAAACTTTTCAAAAAATTTTAAGTGTCTAATGCTTTTATGTTTTTTTTTTGGATTTTTTAATAGGTGTAAGGTCTTATTAAAAATAAAGATTATAACATTATCAGAGAGTCACATGTGACTATCATCCTAAAGCCTAAAATTTTTTGGGCTATTCATTTACTTTTTTTTCTACCTATCATTACATAATTTGGATCCAAAATAGACTATCTTTTTGAATAGATATTGCATTAGTATATATTTGCTATAGATATTCTATCTTCTTTGAGAGCTTTAAAAATATATAAGAGATATGAATAGTTATATATTTTTGAGATAATATATATTTTTAATAACTTATTTACTACTCATTCTATTAATTCACTAAAATATTTTTATTTTAGAGAGGGTATCTTCTTGAAGAGTTATGAAATATAGTTTATTTTTACTAAATAGTATATTCTATCCTTTTGAGCTATAGAAAAAGATTGAAGATATATTGAATAATTATATCTATTATCATGGATTTCATATAAGAATTTGACTATTAATAACTTATTTATTCAACTCCATTGATTTATCAATAGTTTATATTATTATATAAATGACTCCATTAATAATTTATTTATCTAACTCCATGGACTTGTTAAAAGTTCATGTTATTTTATGTAGAGAACTTTGTATAATATCATATAATACTCTTTAAACTATTTTTTAAAAATAAATAAGATCATGAATGCTATAGAGTAAAGGAGATCTATAATCACAAAGATTATTTTGATGGTCATTTTTTGGTGAAACTGAGATATATTACATTTGAAAAAAGATATACAAGGATAAAGCATCAATAATGTAGTGATGCTTTCAATTGTAAAATCAGTCTACATTAGAATCAGAGTTCTGAGAGAAAAAAATAGAGTCAAGTCCTTTCTATTTCTTCTTACAAATCAAGGAAATAGATCTTAAGAGATTTGCTAGGATATGATAGCATGAGTAGTATCATCCCATGATATCAAGCCACCATTTAGATATTGAAATCTAATAGTGCTAATAAGAATCGCAATTGAGGATATTGAAACTTGAAACCCCATAGTGCTAATCATAGTTGAGGGTATGATGAGAAAAAGACTCCAAGGAGCTAATATCAAGTAAGAAGTTGTATCCTTCATATTCTTCGAAGCATCCTGCACACATAAAATCGTCTTAGTCCTAAAGTTGATATGATACACAATATCACTAATACTTCTATCTATTACTTGTTTAATTTTTTTATATTTTAAGAGACTAAAAATTGAATAATAAATGTTTTAAATCTATTACTAAGTAAATATTTTTGTCTCCTAGAAATCAAAGTACTTCCTTTCTTCTAATTATAATATATTATCCTTGTCTTATCCATTAGTGCTTGCTAAAAAGTTGATATTACAACACTGTATAATGAAGGTATTCTATTTTCAAGTTCCAAGATCAAGATGAAAATTTTCACTTTCTATTCTATTAGCTTGAGGATTATCTTTAGTATATCTATCCCTACCAATTTGCATCAACATCATGGGATTCTTTTACCCGTTTTCTTATGAATCAAATTGAAGAGATTAAAGAAAAAGCTTGGATTTAGTTGAAACAAAATCTTACAGAATGGATGTCTTAAGGGTCGAAGTAAAGATGCGGCTTGGATGTCCCAACCTAGTTGGGTCTACTGAAAACTAACGAGATGATCTTGTCTCAGGTTCATGGAGGACCATATCTCTATAGCTCAATTGGCAAGTAAGTGGTATTGGTCCTCTGTGTAGAGACTCTTTTGATTGTTGATCACCTTCTCAAGATTTTGTGAAAGGAGACGAAGGAAGACCAATGCAGACTATTGGTAAGAACCAGACGTGATTTTGGTGAGAAATTTTACGACAGAGTAAAATCTGCTTTAAGAACTAAGAAACAAAGTGAAGAGGAGAGAACGATGATTCAAATGAATGCAGACGAAAAAAGAAGTGTGATTTTAGTGGGAAACGTGATAGTAGAATATTGAAAAAGAAAGAATAATGGCCGAAAAGTGACCTCTGATATGAGTTAACGTCCTTAGGCATTTAATGGCTGACCTCTTACATGAATAATAAATTCTCTCATTAATCACATCTGAATGGCCAAATTTGGAGGGTTCATTATTTTAAAACCTCAACTAATTAGTAACTTAATCATTTTCTTACAAGTGCCGTTTTTGAAACTGTTTTGTCCCTAATGTTGGATAGCCATTTGGCAGGCATGTTACACTTGGTATCAGAGCAAACCAACGAATAACACAACCAAGATAGGAATAAATCGGAAAGAGTGAAGTGATGTTTTCACTAGAAAATATTTTTTTTCCTGTTACTCATTTGTGGAGTGTTGCCACTTCCTGCCTTATGAGGCATGGAGCAGGTTCCTCGTATTTCATATCATGTTCAAGACGGCTATGAAATCTTCAAGTTGTTGCCTAGGATATGACATGATGGGGATCCTGGATTGACTCTATGACCCTTCACCACTATATGTGGAAAGGCGTTGGACTTGGAACACGGGATATTGCTACATAGATGCCAATCAACTCGCCTACCTTCAAAATAATCTGAAGAGGCTAAAATTGTTGGAAGACTTGAAGATTATTAAGTTATTCATCTTCCATGAGGCTCGTGTAAATTCAATCCTACACATTGGATGCTAGCAAGTAGAACAAAATCACTATATCTATGATGAGGTGGTCAAAGTCTTGCCAGTAGATAGAATCAAAGTAATGGGGTGAAACGAACATCATGGCTATCAAAAATAGGGACTTCTTGAACTTCCCATGACTTATCACTTCCTGAGAATCCATTCTCCCAATCCATATTACTATTCTGTTCATGTAGCTAAATCCAATAGGGAATTATTAAACCGGTGTTGATGTATCTTTTGAGAAAATCATCCCAGCCAATCTCCATCTATTTCCAAATAATTGTACTTGAGGCTTATGCTTCTTTATGGATAAATAAGAATTTTATGTTTATTTGATTTGATGCATAGTATTGATTAAAAACAAACTTCATGTTGAGACAAGTTGTGAAGGGATGTGTAAATGTAATCTTAATGCGAAATTTTTAACTAAAAAACAGATACAACCCCAAGTGCAAAACCGAAATCTTGTTTCCGCACTAAGCCTAGCAGAGGCACAAGAGAAGAAGTTTCTTCTCAAACAAATTAAACCACCAAAATTTGATGGAAAAGGGAAGACCGTTGAAGCTGATGCCAAAGTATGGATTGAATCTATGGAGGATTACTTCAATGCAGCAAGAACAACACTCATAAACCAGGCTATGATTGCCAAGCTCAAGCTTATCGGCGAAGCTAGGCTCTAGTGGAACCAATGGTGTAAAGACCAAGCAATCATTGAAAGCACAATAACTTGGGATAAACTAAAGAAAGCAGTGCAAGGAAGGTACATGCCACTTGCATACAAAACTTAGAATATGAATGAGTTTTTCAAGTTGAAAAAGTTGGGCATGTCTTTGGAGGCGTACTACTCAAGATTTGTCTCCTTGTTGAAATATGCTCCATCAATGAGTATTCCCCAACAAGTCTCAAAGTTCTATGATGGACCGAACCCACCAATGAACACTCGGTTGGAATCAATGTGTCCTTTGGATTTGCAACATGCATTGATAAGAGTGGGACCTATTGCCCAAGAAGTCCAGGAATAACAGACCCTGATCTCACAAAGACCAGAGTCCAAGAATGTTGAAAGCTCAATTTAAAAGGGCGCAAGGACAAAGCCAAGGACAACAGAAGAAGCTGAGGGAAAATGCAATCAGTGACTTTGTCCCCACTCAAAGAAGTGATCAAAGCCTGTGTTGTTTTCACTGCAATGAACCTGGGCACTTCAAAAGGGAATGTCCCAAACTTGGCAGAGATCACCATCAAGGTAAATTCGGTGGCCAAAAGCCAGAGCTACCCGTGGACACAGTCATGCAACAATGGGAAGGGAAAAAACTTCCAATATCTCCTCTAAGGGAATCAACAAAGAAAAAGACCCATCCATGGAAGCTGAGATTGAGAGGGAATCCGTTCATGCCACTCTCCATAAAAAGGGGCCAAACCACCAATTTTTGGTGATCCAAACACCATCGGATTACCAAGGCAAGAAATTCAAAACCTTGATTGACTATGGTAGCACTCATTCTTTCATTTCACCATCTTGTGCAAGAAGGTTAGGGATAGTCACTATGGCTGCATCCACTTTGCTTATCGGACTAGCAAATGGGCGAGAAATCACTTGCACTAGACAAAATGCTAAGGTGGAATTCCTACTCAGAAATAAGTCCACATCTGTTAAGTTCAGGGTAATGAATTTAGGAGTCCATGAGTGCCTACTCGGGATGGATTGGCTAATCCCCAATGATGCTCACATTCATTGTGGGAAAGGACAAGTCTGCTTTTGGAATCCTAAAGGTGAGCCGGTTATATCACAAGGAGAAGCAGGTAAAACAAAGATCCAGCTAGCTAAGGCCACACGAATAGCTCAAGGGATTAGAAAAATATTACCCACCTATTTGATCAAGCTGAACAAGCCGAAATAGGTAGAGGACTCCATTGAAGAACCATCATGGCTAAAAGAGTATGTGGATGTGTACCTAGAAGAATTGACTGAATTACCACTACTTAGGAAAGTGGATCATGAGATTAGGCTAATACAAGGAGCTGTACAAGTCGCAAAAAGGCCCTACAAGATGTCCATTCCTAAAGCTATTGAGTTAAAGGAACAACTCAAATAGCTTATGGACCAAGGGTACATACGCCCCAGCAGTTCTCCTTAGGGGACTCCAGTCTTGTTCCAAAAGAAGAAGGATGGTACATTTCACCTTTGCATTGATTATAGAGGCCTGAACCAAGTAATCATAAAAAATAAATACCCCATTCCAAGGATAGATGAGTTAGTCGATTGATTGCAAGGAGCAAAAATTGTCTCCAAGATTGATTTGAGGTTAGGATACTACTAGATCCGCACCAAGGAAGAGGATATTCCTAAGACAACATTCAACACCAGATATGGTCATTTCGAATTCACAATAATGTCTTTTGGATTGACTAATGGACATGCCATCTTTAATAGGCTAATGTAGGACATTTTCAGACCATATCTCGATGATTTTGTACTTGTCTTCTCTTTGACGACACCTTGGTTTATTCCAAGGAAGAGGAGGATCATGAATCTCAAGTCCACATCATCCTTGAGAGAATGAGGACTCATAAGCTCTATGCTAAGAAGAAAAAGTGTGCCTTCCTCAAAAGGTAGATTGAATATCTTGGATTTATTGTGTCAAATGAAGAAATCTCTGTAGACCCTACAAAGGTTAAGGATGTCCAAGAGTGGTCTCCACCAGCTACTATTAAAGAAGTGCGTAGCTTTCTTGGATTAACAAGTTGGTATAGGATCTTTATTAAGAAATATGCCTTAATCGCAACACCCCTCACAAATTTGCTGAAAAAGCAAGTTGCCATAGTGTGGATACCCACTGAACAATCAAGTTTTGATCAACTCAAGCATAGCTTGGTGAACAACGCCAATTTTGACGCTCCTTGACTTAAGCAAGGAATTTGAAGTTGTCATGGATGCTAGCTCACTTGCACTGGGTTTTATACTAATGCAAGAAGGTCACCCTACAACCTATTCCTTAAGGAAGCTAAAAAACTATGAAAGAAATTATGCCACCCATGACCTCAAGCTACTAGCAGTTACTCATGCTCTCAAACTTTGGTGACATTACTTGCTTAGTAACAAGTTCTCTTTGGTCACGAACCATAAGAGCCTTAAATGGATCTTCACCTAGAACGCTGACCTCAACATGAGGCAATGTTGATGGATTGAAGTTATACAGGAGTATGATTTTGAGATCAGGCAAAGAGAATGTGGTCGCTGACACCTTAAGTTGCAAGGCATTTGTCAACTCTCTTATTATGGAGGAACCCTTAATGGCAAAATCATTAACAACTATGGTGTCAATGCCTAGCAACCCTATCCTTGAACTAGCTAAGGAAGAAGCTAGCTATGACCTAGAATATCTGAAGATGATAAATGAGATTTTGAAAAAGGGCCAAAACCCCAAACTTAAGGTCAAGTATTAAGAAATATCCATCAATGAGGGACTTGTCTGTTTTAGGACAAGATTATGTCAAGACCCTCAATACGGTCAGAAAGAGCTACCATTGGAAAAGCTTTAAGGGAGAAGTACTCAAATATGTCACTAAATGTTTGTCTTGCCAGCCCATTTAAGGCAAAATATATCAAGATGCGTGGGAAGCTGCTATCAAGATTGTGGGAGAGAAGGAAGGAGTCTCACTTGTAGCTTTCTTGCTTGCACAATGGGGGAATACACACAGAGGTGGAGGCTGAAAACAGTTTTCCTCTTCTTAGTTGTGTAAGCCAAAAAAGAACTCTCATACAAAGAAATAGAAGAATCCTATATATGGGTCTCAAACCAAACTCAACTAACTAAGGTGGCATACTAACCGAGCCATGAACTAGAGTAGATAAGGATAGCTATCATGTAGCTATTATTCATGGGCGATGTACCAACCGCATCTGCAACTAACACGTCGATGACATAAATACACAACGGTCACCCTGGCGTATCACGAGTGGAGCTCGATATCTCAACACTCCCCCTCAAGCTCAATCCCAATTCCTGCACACCAAGCAGGTCTCTGAACTTGCGCAGCTTCTCTGCGCCCAATGCCTTCGTGAATATGTCAGCTACCTGATCCTCTGTGCTGACATAAACTAGATTAATAAGACCTAGTAAAACCCTCTCTCGCACATAGTGATAATGCACCTCAATGTGCTTTGTTCTAGCATGATAGACTGGGTTATTTGCCAAGTGTATACTACTCATGTTGTCACAATAAATGACAACTGGCCCGTCTGTAGATTGATGCATATCATAAAGTAGCTTATGCAACCAAGCTACCTCACATGCAGCCATTGCTACACCCCTGTACTCAGCCTCTGTGCTCGACAAGGCAACTGTAGGCTGTTTCTTGCTGCTCCAAGTGACTGCAGCACTCCCAAAAGAGAACACATATCCACTGGTAGATCGTCTATCAGAAATACTACCAGCCCAATCAGCATTAGTGTATCCATGCAACTGTATCTGAACCCCAGTCTCATAAAATAGTCCATACTGCAATGTGGACTTCACATACCTGAGTATGCGTCTAGCCGCATCCAAATGTGGTTTCCTTGGAGCCTGCATAAACTGACTTACCAATCCAACAGCATAGCTTAAATCTGGCCTGGTAATAGTCATATAAATCAAACTTCCTACTATGCATCTGTACATAGTAGGGGCTTCTAGAAGCCCACCTGCATCTGTGCTCAGCTTCACATTCTGCTCCAAAGGAACTGAAATAGGCTTACAGCCTGTCATCCCATATTTGGACAGCATGTCCAATCCATACTGCCTCTGCAAGAGCTGTATCCCACTTGGTGATCTAATCACCTCAATGCCCAAGAAATAACGCAACTCTCCCAAATCCTTCATCTCAAACTTCTGCTTCAATAGCATTTTCACATGAAGGATATCTTCATCACTGTCACCTGTCATAATTAAATCATCAACATAAATGACAAGTAGCATAATACCTTTCTCTGTTTTTCTCACATAAAGTGAGAAATCTGCCCTAGAAATCTGAAAGCCAATAGTGACAAGATACTGTCCTATCTTGTCAGACCATGCTCTAGGTGCTTGCTTCAAGCCATACAAGGCTTTCTTCAACCTGCAAACAAACTCAGGATGAACATCATGCACATAACCTGGTGGCTGCTCCATATAGACCTCTTCTTGCAAATCACCATGCAAGAAGGCATTCTTTACATCCATCTGATGTAAAGACCATCCCTTTGATGCAGCCATAGCAATGACTGCTCTTACGGTTGCCATCCTTTCAACCGGACTGAATGTTTCTTCATAGTCAATGCCATATGTTTGTGCATACCCCTTGACTACTAATCTTGCCTTGTATCTGTTCACAGAACCATCTGCATTGTGCTTCACCTTATAAACCCACTTATAGCCAATTGCATTTTTACCTTTAGGCAAAGGTACCAATTCCCATGTAGCATTTGCTTCCAAGGCATCCATTTCTTCATCCATGGCTTTCTCCCATTTTTCTTTTCCCATGGCTTGCCCAAAAGAAGTGGGTTCTGGTTCCTGTATCACTTTGACCATATATGCATAGTGAATGGCTATAAATCCATCATATTTCAGCCTATCCACAGGATACCTAGCTCTCATAGACCTGCGCAAAATAGGTTCACTCCCAGGTGCTCTCAAAACATCCCTGGTCTTCCTTACTCCAGGTGTAACAATAGAAGGAATACCCAACTCATCATCAATGCTCTGTTCTGAGCCACTGGATTCACCATCCACATAAGAGTGACCTGCATTCACATCAAACATGGGCTGATCAACCTTCTCTTTTCCTTTTCGTGATACCTGCATACCACTATCTACATTGCTTTAAGAAGATTCTCCTGATCTCAATCTGCCTGTCCATGGCGAAGAATGTGAACCACTGCTAGAGGACGCTCCAGGTCCACTAATATTTTGTGACTGCTGCTGTGAATTCTGTGCAGCATTACCATTTTGTGCATCTACATCATCAATCACATTTACTGGTTTATACCAGCTACTCATCTCATCAAAGACAACATCTCTGCTTACAGTAAACTTACGAGTAGAAGGGTTATAGCATATATACCCTTTTTGCTGCAGAGAGTAACCAATAAAGATGCACTTCTCAGCTTTTGGATCCAACTTGGATCTCAACTGATCTGGCACATGTACATAGGCAATGCAACCAAAAATTTTCAAATGAGAAATATCTGGTTTCCTACCAGTATACCTCTCCTCTGGAGTCATTCCATGTATTGCTGCAGTGGGAGTCCTGTTCATTTTGTAGACTGCTGTAGCAACTGCTTCAGCCCAATAAAAATCTGGCAAGTCTTTTTCATTGAGCATGGCACGAGATACCTCTCCAATATGCCTGTTTTTCCTTTCTGCAATTCCATTTTGTTGTGGGGTATGACTGCATGAATATTGCTGCTTTATGCCATGCTCCTGCAAGAACTTTGCAAACTCATTTAAGAGGTACTCTCCCCCTCCATCTGACCTTAGGCATTTTATTTGCAGGCCTGTTTCTTTTTCAACCATAGCTTTAAGGGTTTTGAAATGCCCAAAAAATTCACTTTTCTTTTTCATAAAATACACCCAAACTTTTCTGCTATAGTCATCAATAAAAGTGACAAAATAATGACAGCCTCCAAGAGATGCAGCTTTAGTAGTCCACACATCAGAGTGGATTAATTCCAATGGCTTCTCACTCTCTTGAACATGTCTAGGAAATGGTTTCCTTGCCTGTTTTCCAAACTGACATGCTTCACATACCTTATGCATTTCTACAACCTTGAATTTAGGTAAACCTGCAACAATATTTTGGGCCTGGATTGATTTAAGTCGCTGTACATTAACATGACCAATGCGTTTATGCCAGATATCAATATCTGCAACAACTACACCGGTCCCATGTGCAAACATTGCTGCACTCAATTCAGACATGTCTGCATCCAATGTAAATATTCTGCCATTCTTCTTTCCTTTTGCTATCAAGCGACCTTTATTTTTCATATCCTCAACAAAGCATCCATGAGGATTAAATCTAACTTGCAAGCCTTGCTCAACCATTTGACCAACAGAAACCAGATTCTTGGTGATATTCAGGACATGAAATACATCGGACAGGTATTTCTTTGTCCCATCCTACATAGACAAAGGAATTTTTCCAATCTGCACAATAGGATGTACAGTATCATCACCAGTCTCCACAAATCCTGGTTTTTCCATTTTTCTTGCATCCTCCATCCATTCTGCATGACCTGTCATGTGGTTTGATGCACCTGAGTCAACATACCATACATCATTGCTTTCTTCTGCACTTGTCACAGAATTGTTCATGTGCTGCACCATAAACAAGTGCTCATTTCTGTCATCACCCTGTCTACTAGAAGATGCATAATTCCCTTGTTGCAGTTTTCCATTCATGATGTCATTCTGCTTTTTATAGCAGTCTTTAGCCATATGACCCATTTTACCACAGTAGTAGCATTCAACATTACTGTTTGCATTTTGGTCTCTTTGCCATCCACCACGACCTCTTTGGCTCCCCCTGCCTCTAGAGTTACCACGTCCTCCTCCATAGGACTGGTTTTCTTGAGTTTGCTGCATATTCTGATTTCTACCACGGCCTCCATATCGGCCTCCTCTACCTCTACCTTTGCATCTACCTCTTCCAGCATTTGAGTAGAAGACTGCTTCTTTTGAAGTTCCTCTTGAATAAGATACACCACCATTTCTCTGCTCCTCAGAAATTAGAAGAGCAATCAACTCCTCAAAATCAGGAAATCTTTCACGGATGGAAATGGATGTTCGGAACTGTGCATAATCCTTTCCTAGACCATTCAAGGTCACAGAAACTAAATCATCATCTTCCACTGGCGACCCAATGGAAGCAAGTGCATCTGCAATCTTCTTCACCTTCATGTGGTAGTCATTGATGATCATATTTTCTCTTTGCACATTATGCAACTCTTGCTTGAGCTGCATTTTCCTGGCTTGTGTATTTGTGCTATACATTTTTGACAAAGTATCCCATGCCTCCTTTGGCGTACTTGCATCTTGAATATGCACAATCATAGAGTCTGAAATGCTGATAGACAGCCAGTACATAACTTTCCTGGCTCTCTCATGCCATGCTTTAAATGCCTGCATTTGCTGTTGATTGGGAACATCAGGAAGAACTGGTTCTTCTTCATTTCCTGCAACAAATTCCCAATATCCTTTTCCCATAAGGAAATTCGTCATTCTAAACTTCCATGCTTGGAAGTTGTTATTGTCAAGATTTTCAGTGACAATATGTGAGAGAGAATCAGACGCTATTACAGAACACTGCAAAAAAATTCTGTCACTGCAAAGAACACAGCTTCAGCCTCACAAAGGCAAATCTGCAAAACTGACGAAAGTGGTATTTGACCACACAGTCACTTCCTAGTGATGATTTTGCATCAACAGGCAATAGGGATGATTCTGTAACTCTCAATGTCTCTGCGCACAAGCATACGATGCAATTTCTACAGTAACTTTTCACCGACCTGTAGAACAGTGGCTGCACAGCATAAAACTGGACCTTTTCCTGAGTGTGTGCAGAAAACTTTCGCCTCCAAAACAGGCGCCGAAATGGCCTCAAATAAAAAAAACAAGGTCGCCAAGGGCAAAACCCCTTACTTGTAGTATATACTGCCCTCTTGCTTCACCGTGAAGGGCGTCTCAACCTGAGACAATGCACTCCTGTACTTTCCGGTTGTGCTACCTGCAGAGATCTGCTCCCAAAATAGAAAATGAAAGCAACACTGCTCCTCTTACCAGAACACCGCGAGCTTGGCTTGCTTTCTTGAGCTCCTTACCACGAACAAGGCTCTGACACCATGTCAAGATTGTGGGAGAGAAGGAAGGAGTCTCACTTGTAGCTTTCTTGCTTGCACAATGGGGGAATACACACAGAGGTGGAGGCTGAAAATAGTTTTCCTCTTCTTAGTTGTGTAAGCCAAAAAATAACTCTCATACAAAGAAATAGAAGAACCCTATATATGGGTCTCAAACCAAACTCAACTAACTAAGGTGGCATACTAACCGAGCCACGAACTAGAGTAGATAAGGATAGCTATCATGTAGCTATTATTCATGGGCGATGTACCAACCGCATCTGCAACTAACACGTCGGTGACATAAATACACAACGGTCACCCTAGCGTATCACGAGTGGAGCTTGATATCTCAACAGCTGCAACCTCTTGACATTCGCCAAATGAAGTGGGAATTTATCAGCATGGACTTTGTTGTTGGGTTACCCTCAGTGCAAGGAGGCTACAATTCAATTATGGTTATAATAGACATGCTCACCAAGGTTGCACACCTCGTTCCAGTCAAGACAAACTATAAAGCTTCAGATATTGCCAGATTATTCATCAATGAGATATTTAGACTCCATGGGTTGCATAGAAGGATCATTAATGACCGATTCCCTATTCACATCTCACTTTTGGAGAGGGATATTTGAAGCCATTGGAACTCAACTCTGTTTTAATACAGCCTATCACCCTCAAACTAATGGCCAAGTGGAGAGGGTCAACTAAGTCATTGAAGATATTCTTAGAGCACATTGTTGTCATGAACCCAGGAAATGGATACAATATCTACTATTGGTAGAGTTTGCCTATAATGCTTCGTACCAACAAAGCATTCAAATGACACCTTTTTAAGCATTGTATGGGCATGATTGTCGTACTCCATTGAATTTTTCAGATCCTACCTTAAGGGTAGAAGCTTCCAAGAAAATTCTTGAGGAAATGGATAAGCAGGTTAAGGCAATCAGACAATACATTAGAGCCGCCAAGGATAGGCAAAAAGCCTATGCAAATCTAAATAGACAAGAGCGACTCTTCAAAGAAGGGGATATGGTTTTTATTCGTGTACAACCCCCAATAAGAGTTCCTTATCATTGAAATAATTTAAGAAACTAAGTCCAAGGTACTGCGGGCCCTATAGGACCCTCAAGTGCCTAGGGCCCAATGCATACAAGCTCCAACTCCCTGAGAACATAGAAGTTCACAATATATTTCATGTTAGCCTACCAAAGAAATATGTATCCAATCCTAGCCATGTACTCAATGATCAACAAGTTGTAATGCCAAGCCAAGGAGTCCTTGAGCTCTGGCTAGATAGAATTCTAGATATTTGAGAAAAGAGATTGAGGAGTAGAACCCTCAAAGAGTACCTCATCTAATGGAAGGACTATTTAGAAGAACATGCCACATGGATTGATGAGAGTACTCTCAACCAACAATACCCCCAATTCCGTTTGAGATGAGGACATCTCGATTCCTTAAGGGGGGAAGGATGTAATGTTTCCCCCTGCCTGTGACCGTAAGACCCCCCTTTATAAATTAAAGATTAAAAAAAAAATCCCCTATTCACTCTGCCAGCTGGCGGATGGAGGGGGGGCTGCTGTGGGATGACGGCTGTGATCACGGCATGAAATGGCGAAGTGAGGGGGGAGCTACGGTGGCTGGTGACTTGGAGTAAGGACGAGACAATGGGTAGGAGTGAAGCTGCAACGACTATCCTTTCTCTCCCCCCTCCACCATACTCTGCATGGCGGCCGTCCACCTGGTTGCCATGATGGGGATAAGGGGGGGCTCCATGCCACGCCATTCTCTCTCTCTCCCCCCCCCAAGAATGCTATAATAACCCCCTAGGAAAGAGAGAGGGGCACCCTGTTTTTTTTGCCCTGCTATGGAATTGATGTGAGAGAGAGAGAGAGAGAGAGAGAGAGAGAGAGGGGAGAGAGGGGAGAGAGAGGGCACTAAGGGACATGGAAAAAGAGAGAGGGAGTGAGAGAAAGGGGGAATCTCCTTAGAAGTTCCAAGATTCCTCTTTCCCCCCCCTTTGAGAGGGTTCCCATGACCATTCCCCCTGTGAGGAGTCAATTGCTTTGTAGGTCGTGTGCATATTCATGAAGAAAATACCGGACTATACGATGCCTCCCAAGCAAAGTAAGGTCCAATCAAGTGTGAATCTAGCATCAACCGATGGAGCTACGGGTCAAGGAACCCCGACACTTAGTAACCAGATGCGTCCCATAAATCCTACTTTGATAGGAAACTTTTAAAACGAAGATCAACTTCATTAGGAAGGGAGAAGTATTCTTGCAAAAGTCCATGATAGCTAACCACCAATTGGGTTGCAATATATAATCATGTTGGAAATTGTGTTTTATCGCGCTATGACATGCTATAGAACGAACAATTTGCACAAAAGATTATGCTTGGGTGCACACTGAAATCAAGGGCTTTATTAACTATGTTTGCAGAGCATTAGATTTATGCACTAGCATTCCATGCTTGAGAGGTAAAAGAAACTAGAAAATGGGTTATTGGGACAATAAAGCATAGTGATCAATAGGAAGAAATCATACTTTTGCATCGCAAAATTTGCATAATTGGAAAGGTAGGTGTAAAGGCTTGAATCAAGTCCATGATGAGCATGACTTGCCACGAATTGGTTAAGTATCTATAGTTTGTCGCAATACCAAGCCGAGTATTAGGCTTGGTTTTTTTTAAATAATTTTTTGGCAAGTGCATTGTAGGTTACTAGTATACAAATATGCAAGAGCATGCAAGACAATGGCATCCTATAAACCTTTAAAGAGAAGCGACTCACATTTGCATTAGGCGTGATGATTTCATGTTCCTTGCACAAAGAAAAAAATACAAGTCACTATTTATGATTTGCATAAGCACATTGAAATGAATTCCCAGGAATAGAAGAGTCCCATTGCACCATCAACTTAGGAAGGACTTGCACCTCGTTTTGTGTGGCATCCTGGATAGTTTCAATTGCACTACATGCTAGAGATTCATCTTAAAGATAGATATAAGATGCACATATGCATTGATAAACTTATTTGTCTGAGGAAAATTGATAAATGAAACCCTACATGATACATAAGGCTAGGGTTAATTCGACTTAATTAGGGCTTAATTGTAAACAAGCCAAGCTAGTGCTACAAACATAGGTTGACCTAGAGATAAGGAAACCACTTATTGGTATCTATCCTATAATTGGCCATGATAAATCCAACACCTTGGAGATATCACCTTTAACCATGATAAAACTTGATGTCAATACATGAAAACTCATGTGTCGTATCCCCAAGACAAGAACTGTGGACTAAAGGCTAGCAAATTAAGGCAACTACCATCCAAAGACTAACGGATACAAATCCGATAACATAACTGCTCACTCCTATCACATAGAAATGAGGTTAGAACAAGGATATTCTTTATCCCTCAGAACGTCATGGCAACTGTTGCATAGGCAAGAAAGACCCAAGAAGGGCAATGCTAATCAAAGATGGGAACTCCACCTTAGTAGATGTCACGAGCATTTGCCTTCATTGTTGTCTATGTTTGTAAATCTAGAATCATTGTCTGTGAAAGGAATGTATGATCCAAGCTCAAAAAATAAAATTGAATAAAGAATCAGGTTGAATTCATGGAGGGCGCTCCAAGCCACCCCTAGCCATCCGCCAATCCTATCCAAGGGGGTTCTAAATAACCATGATGGGAAAGTGGACCGAAACTGCCACGAGAGGTCTCTTCTGGGTTAGTTTGAATGTAGGACTCTTGGATGCCCCAGGGGGGCTCTGACTGTAAATTCCCTACCTCTGGGTCCTACTCAAACAATCTATGTGACTTGAGATGGATTCTCAAGGCCGTGTTACTAGTGTAGAGCGAAAACTTGGAGGAAATAAGGCGCATCCTCGCAGATTGCGAAAATCGTCCTTTTTGGGCAAGACTTGTATATTAGTTAATATGCTAATACAAAGTTTGCTTCTAAGGAACCTATCTGAACTATTTTTATGTCAGTGCCATAAGTTATGTGAACGAACCATGCTTCTTAAAGGGCTTATTAATTAATGGAGCTGAATTTGAATGTCACACATAAATGCGGTTGGGCCTAATTAGTTAACTAAAGAATGCCTATTTAAATGTCCTACGGAAGGGTGATCGCAGAGAACTAGGAGGCTTCTTACAAGGTTTTACCAACGTCCAACCTTTAGGTAGTGTTAAGTTGGAACCTGATTCATACCATTGTAGGGGATGGGGACTATGCCCCATGGTAGAGAAGTTGAGTGGCGCATCCCTCTCATTTTCCATTCTCTTTCAACCTAGTGTGGCATGGATCTGCTTTGGCTTGGGTATCTCTGCATAAAGTAGGATGTATAGGACCCGATGCTAGAATGCTGCCTAGAGATATTGACCACCACGAGGAACCCAGATTTCACGTCGATCCTATTATATTTCCACGAATGTTCCATTGCAAGGTGGACTCAGGAAACCCTAGGTGACAAACCCGAAACATTCCATGGGAGTGCCAGGCAGCGATGCTTAGACTTGTTTCTCAATGGGCCATAAAAAGATGCTTGGACAACCGTTAGTCGGGCATGTTACAATGACGCACAAGCACCTGTAGTTAGGCTAGGCACAAATTTTTCAATGCATTCATAATTTTTTGTGTGGAAGCATCGATCGATTGATTACATAGCATTGATTTTAAATTACAAACCGCATGAATGATTGGGCATGAAGTTCTATTCCAAAACATATTTTGGCTAGGGCACATTGCATGGAAGAATATGTTCATATGAAGAGAATGTTCATTTTGAAGACTCCGAGGGTTAGTACCCATAATGGAGCTTATGAAGGAGAGAAGTTGAAGGAAGTATCAAGGACACGTAGTCACAGTATGGACATTGTTGCAATCATCTATTTTCATATCGAGGAAAAGATTGGACCATAGGAAAAAGAAAGAGATGTAAATTGTGGACACTCATTCAATGACAATATTATTAATATTCTGAGAGAGAGAAGTGGGAGACAAAGGCTCAGGCCCAAGGGTAGTAGATAGCTCCCTTCAGTTCATTCTCCATTATCCACACACAGTCACTCACAAGTCAACTATATGTACAATCCACACTCAAAGATAAACTGACCTAAAACTAATCATGGTTAAGTCAGTGTGACTTAACCTTATTCACTAAGGTAAACAACTGACAGAAGACAAATGAGCTTAAGTCTCAACACTCCCCCTCAAGCTCAAGTAGGATACTTGACTCCAAGTAACTCTCTGAAATACACAAACTTATCTTTACCCAATGACTTGGTAAAGATATCTGCAACTTGGTCTTTTGTCCTCACGTGGACCAAATCAATGTCACCTGCAATCACTTTTTCCCTGATGAAGTGATAGTGTACCTCAATGTGCTTAGTCCTAGCATGATAGACAGGATTACTGGCTAGGAGCACACTACTCATATTGTCACAATAGAGTGTGACAGGCCTGACTTCCTGCATGCCTAAATCATCAAGAAGCTTCATGAGCCATGCTGCCTCACATGCAGCTAGTGCAGCATCTCTATACTCTGCCTCAGTACTAGAGAGTGCAACTGTAGGTTGCTTCTTACCGCTCCAGCTGATCATACTACTACCAAGGGAAAATGCATACCCACTAGTAGATCTCCTGTCATAGGTACTTCCTGCCCAGTTAGCATCTGTATATCCTGTAAGCTCCAAAGGCTTACCATGCTCATAGAATAGACCATAATCTGATGTAGTCTTTACATATCTCAAGATCCTCCTCACTGCATCCAAGTGTGGCTTCATAGGCTTCTGCATGAATTGACTAATCAGTCCAACTGAATAGCTGAGATCCGGTCTAGTAATGGTAAGGTAAATCAGGCTACCAACCATTTGTCTATACATAGTGACATTCTCAATCTCATGTCCAACATTTGCAAGTAGCTTAACATTTTGTTCCAATGGAGTGCTCAATGCTTTGCAATCCAACATACCATACTTGGTTAACATATCCTGTGCATACTGCTTCTGCAACAACCAAGTACCATGAGATGTAGAGATAACCTCAATCCCAAGGAAATACTTCAGATCTCCCAAATCTTTGACCTAAAATTCAGCATGTAACATTTCCTTGATCTCTCCAATTCCTGTGACATCATCACTTGTAATGATTAAGTCATCCACATAGATGACTAATAGTACATAACCAGCTCTTGTCTTCTTTGTGAATAGGCTATGATCAGCCTTGCCCATAGTAGAACCAAGTTTTTGTAAGCATGCACTTATCTTAGCATTCCAAGCTCTAGGTGCTTGCTTCAGCCCATATAATGCTTTCTTCAGTCTACACACATATGTAGGAAAATCTGGATGTGTATAGCCCTCGAGCTAATCCATGTATACTTCCTCAACCAAATCACCATTGAGAAAAGAATTCTTCACATCCATCTGATACGTACTCCATCCTTTAGATGCTGCCAAAGCAATCACTGTCCTCACGGTTGCCATTTTAGCAACAGGACTGAATGTTTCCTCATAATCAAGACCATATTGTTGTGCATACCCTTTTGCCACAAGTCTTGCCTTGTACCTTTCCAATGTGCCATCTGATTTGCATTTCACTTTGTATACCCATTTGCAACCAATAGCCATTTTTTCTTCAGGCAATTCAACCAAATCCCAAGTGTCATTTTCAGCCAATGCTGAATATTCCTCATCCATTGCCTTACACCAATGATCATCCAAAATAGCTTCAGAAAACTTTGTGGGTTCCTTGAAGCTAGTGACTTTTGCCATATATGCATAGTGTCTCACTGTGTAACCACTGTATGTAAGCCTATCCACAGGCTTCCTGACTCTTTCTGATCTCCTCAACTGAGGTGCAGTATGAGACTCTCCTCTCTCATGAGGTGGTATATATCTATGTCTCACACCAGGAGTCACAATTGATGGAATACCAAACTCACTATCCAAGCTGTCAGTACCAGGTGAATCATAACCACAGGTGAGTGGCCCAGTAACATCATCAAGTTTTCCTTTACCTTTATCCACATCTCTCCCCCTCACTGACATACCCGTGTCAGTGGACAAAGATGTTGAAGTCCTCAATCTACCTGTCCAAGGACTAATTGACGTAGTAGCATCTTTAGAAGGCCCAGAAATTGCTGCACTTTCATTTGTATCTGCATGTACATAAGGCTCGTAATAGCCATCCTCATCATTCATCACAGTGATCTTCTTCTCATGCCATGATTTTAGCTCATCAAATACCACATCTCTTGAGATCAATGTCTCATGAGTAGAAGGATTGTAGCATTTGTACGCTTTCCTATCTTGTGCATACCCAATAAAAATGGCATTTTCTGCCTTTGGATCGAGCTTGCTCCTCTTTTCATCTGGAACATGTACATATGCCAAGCACCCAAAAACCTTAAGATGGCTGATGTCTGGCTTTATCCCATAAAGCCTCTCATAAGGAGTCACCTCATGTATACCTCCTGTTGGTGTACGATTCATGACATACACTGCAGTCATTACAGCCTCTGCCCAATATGCATTTGGTAGGCTTTTCTCATTCAACATGGCTCTAGCCGATTCCATGATCACCCTGTTTTTCCTTTCTGCCACACCATTTTGTTGTGGTGTGTACCTGCATGTCAATTGCCTTTTAATTCCTTGAGCTGCCAAGAAGTAATCAAGGTCTTTAGAAACATATTCTCCACCACTATCAGATCTCAAATATGAGATATAGCAAGCCAATTCTTTCTCCACATGTCTCTTAAAGTCCTGAAAAACATCCATGACATCACTCTTGTGCTTTAGCACATACAACCATGTGTACCTACTATAGTCATCTATGAATGACACATAGTAACGTGATCCCCCAAGAGATGCATTCTGTGAGGGTCCCCATACATCAGAATGTACAAGCTGTAATGGTCTAGTAGTAGTGCTTACATGCCTCATAAATGGAAGCCTTGATTGCTTTCCAAATTGACAAGGCTGACATACATGTCCCAATTCCGCATGCTTGAACTTAGGAAGTCCAAGTACAACTTGTTTATGCTGTATATTCTTCAACTTTTGAACATTTACATGTCCAATCCTTTTATGTCATATCTCAATGTCCCTTATTGCAGCATTTTCATGTGAGTACATAGCAGCATTCAATGCTGGAATTTTCGTATCCAATGTAAACATCCTACCATTTCTTTTGCCTTTAGCAATGAGTTTTCATCCTTGACCATACTCTTCAATGTAGCATCCATCTCTATTGAATCTAACTTGTAGATTTTGTTCAGCCATTTGTCCCACAGAAAGCAAGTTTTTGGTTATGGAGGGTACATGCAATACATTATAAAGACTCTTTTTCCTGTCACCATGCATCATCAAGGGAACAATACCTGTATGCATAATGTCATGTTGCGTATCATCCCCTGTGCAAACATATCCATGAGCACCTTCTACCAATGTGTCAAACCACTCTCCATGAGGAGTCGTGTGGTTAGATGCCCCTGAGTCTATATACCATACATCATTTGTTTTGTCGTGTACAGGCAACCCTTTCTTCACATGTTGCATTGCAAACAACCTGTCATCCTCCTGCATACCACTAGAACAAGCATAATTACCATGTTGCTTCCCTCTTGCTCTCTGATCATTCTGCTTTTTGTAGCAATCCTTAGCTACATGCCCGTATTTGCCACAATAATGGCAATCCTTATTTGCATTTGATTGCTGTCCATAACTCATTTGAGGCTGCTGCCAAGTGCCTCTTCCTCTAGGTGAATAACCTCCTCTTCCACGAGCATTTGAGGCACCTCTATTTGCTTGAGGCTGCCTATTTTGCCATCCAGTAGCTTGTTGTCCATGGGCTACATATGCATTTCCAGCACCTCTTCCTCGAAAATTTGATCTTCCTCTTCCACCTCTACCCCTTTGATTTGAGTAGAAGACACTGTCCCTACTGTTTTTAGACCCACTGGAACTTGTATTAAGTCCAAGTTTCACTTCTTCATGCAAAAGAAGTGCTACAAGTTCATCAAAGTCAGGCTGCTCCTAACGCACTGAAATGGAAGTATCAAACTGCTTATATTCTTGTCCAAGTCCATGGAGGGTAGTAGCTACCAAATCATCATCCTCAACTTCAGCTCCAATTGATCCTAGTTGTTCTGCAATGGATCTGATCTCACTGACATAGTCCTCAATAGACCTTCCATTTTTGGATATGTGGCTGAACTTTTGCTTCAGTTGTGTCTTTCTTGCATGAGTGACATGCCCATAATTCTTCATCAATAAGTCCCAAGTAGCTTTTGGGGAAGTACAATTTGCAATTTGCATAGCCTTTGTGTCTGACACACATAGTGACAACCAATGCAAGACCTTGCTGGTCTTTTCCAATCAAGTCCTGTGTGCCTTCAACTGATCCTGTGTTGGAGGTCTATCTTCCGGTAGCTTGGGCTCATCTTCAAGTCCTGTGACTAGGTCCCAATAGCCTCTTCCAATTAAAAAATTAGACATCCTGAATTTCCATAGAACGAAATTGTTATAGTCCAGCTTCTAACCAACTATCTGAGTGATAGTATCCTTATCTCTTGTGTTTGCCATTTTAAAGCCTTAAGTTTTGCAAAACCAGTCAATTTTCCAAAAATGCCAGCAGGCAATATGCTTTCATGATCTGTAGTACAACCAGTTTTTACTGCAATCAGTAGTATGTCAAATCAGCCTCATAGAAGTCAAACTTGAGCATACAATGCTCTTGAGTATGCACACGTCTATCACTGACCATTTAGTGCCACACTACCAACATCTATGATGAGCACCCTTGAACTCCTCAAGTACATTCAATTCCAAAAAAAACTGCACAGATTTCAGCCTATATGACAGCATAAGAACCAATACATGTAGGAAGTAAATACTCAGTATTCCTTCAACTGACTGCAGCTGCAACCATGATCCAAATACAAGCTTCAAATATTGATACCAATTGTACCCTTGAATTTACTGCTCAGGACTTGTTGCAGAAAGTAAACATAACTTGCTGAATTGTTTTTATAGTCCGCAGAAAAAAAAACTGAAGCATTTCTTTCTTGCTGTCCATATTGAATACTGATGGTTATTCTCCAAAGTACACAATTATACATGCTCAGATAGCTGTAAAGCATGCAGCTCTTGCTGATGAGCAGACTACTGTGCACTAGACAAGCTTAACCTTAAAATGCAGTTGGTAATTCAAATGCTCCAACAGCCCTCAATGAGAAACCTCTTATTTTTTCTCTCTCCAATCCAATTGAGCTCACAGCTGAGGACTGTTCTACTACTGCATCTCCACATCACTTAGGCAGCTCATCAGGTGCCACATTGCTTCCAAGCTCCATGGCATTCGCATCTACCATATGTGATGTAGCGCAAGGCCTCTCTACAGACGCCCTCAAACCAAGGGAGTTGCTATCAAGCCGAGAATTTTTACCTGATGGAGGTACAGTAGGGACCCTTTGCCAGTTGTAGCAGGCAATCAGACTTCTAGCATGTTCTTTAACAGTCCCCAGACTAGTGGTCTCTATCTAGGTCAATGGGGCTCTGCGTGTACTAATGCAACCCCTTCAGCTGCTTTTCTTCAACTAGTGACGGAAATGTCACTGCATACGATCCCTCTCCTACGGCCGCCCTACATTCACTGTAGAAATAATCTTCCGAGGCAATCTTCTCAGAATACGTCCATCCAGTTGGGCGAAGTGCCAATATGGAGATGAACCTTGGAAGTCCTACCAAGTAGGCTCTCAGCTTCTGAGGCCGCAAGTGTTCTATGGGTAGAACCTATAGCATTGTGCTGCTTGCATCGGTACAAGGTCTGCGAACAAGTTCAAACTAGTCGAGTGCTTTCAAAATACGTCAGAGAAGGTACAATCGGCTGTCTTTTTAAGGCCTGACCCGCTCTGCTTTTGCCACTGTTTGCGCCACGCTGCATCAAATTTGAAACATGCGTCTGTGCTCTCAATGCTATGCTTTCATAGTGAAACAGACCAAGACTACTTCAGATGCAGCTACCACACTCTCTATTATAGTAACAAGGCTAGAGCCAAGACCAACTGTAGGTGATCACCATCGAGGCAGGAACTTCGACTTAGGCTAATGAAAAACTGAAGCATCCAAGGACAAGCCAGCTTTAAAGAAACAGCCTGCAAAGTCAAATAGGTGCTTCATGTGTAGCAAGCAAGTGGGTTTGACTAGATTCAAGTGTCGCTGTGGCAATATCTTCTGTTCACTTCATCGATACAATGACAAGCACGACTGCTCTGATACCATATTAATATTCTGAGAGAGAGAAGTGGGAGACAAAGGCTCAGGCCCAAGGGTAGCAGACAGCTCCCTTCAGTTCATTCTCCATTATCCACACACAGTCACTCACAAGTCAACTATATGTACAATCCACACTCAAAGATAAACTGACCTAAAACTAATCATGGTTAAGTCAGTGTGGCTTAACCTTATTCACTAAGGTAAACAACTGACAGAAGACAAATGAGCTTGAGTCTCAACAAACATTAGAAGGATTAATAAATTGAATCTCATGACATTTCCAAGAACTACACACCTTCACAAGCCTTTAAGACACTCTTGATGCTCAACTTGACTAACTTACAGAAAAAGACCAACATTGTAATGTACCTTTAAGAATATTCTGAGATTGTTAAAAGATCATGGCTAGAATGGGCAACATTCAAATATGTCATTGATCAATCTTTAATACAAACTTCTCGTTCCTACAGTCAAAAAGGCTTCTCACAAATGCTACATTCATGTGAATCTTGGAGCTAATGTGTTCTGCGGACTAGAAGTTCATTAGTTATTGTTGTTGTTCTTGACATATCATATTCCTGTTACAGTAACACGTTCTAGAAGAAAGCAGATCTTAGCTCCTGTTTAAACATTATTTATTGAGTATGTGCTTCTCCTTAGTGTGGCAATCACACCAAAGTTATCTTCTTAGGCCTTCACATGTTTGGAGTCCAAGCAAGCAATAGTCGTGTTTTAATATAGGGAATGCTAATAGAGTCACATTGTATATGTGAATACACTTGAACCCATTGAGGAAGTTGTTATTGAGGTGAATGATGAGCACATGAGAGCCATCATAGAAAGCATGTCTCATAGGTGTCATCTATAGATCGGTGAGCTTTGCAAAAAGGCCACAAGGGACGATGATAAAGAAGGTGACAGATTGTGAGGAGGATGAGAAGGTAATGAGGAAAGAGGACCAGAAGGTGATGATGGAGGAGGACCAGAAGGTGACAAGATGATTCGACAAAGGTGGGCTATTAATCATCACCACAAGCATTAGAGCTACCTTGCCATGGACACGAGGTTTGGCACAGGAGTCCTTGACATGCTTCACCATCAAGAATTTTCACCACCTTTGCCTTATGCCATAGAGTCTCTCGAATTTTGCAATGACGACAAGTTTGCAGTCAACATAAGACTGTTGAAGGATCTTGCCATGTTTGCAGGGGAAATGTTTCTAATGTGAAATTATGGGGACCTCATGACAACATAACTTGCGAGGCCGACAAGCTGTGATTTGTTAGCATGTTGAAAATATAGCTAGCTTGATCTTTTGTGTTTTAATGCTATGTAACTATTAGCTCCTAAAATTTGAAGCCTTCTCCTTTGGTATTGCACTATGATCTAGATAGGACAAATATATTGGCAAGGAGAAGGCCTTCCTCAACCTTTGGGTCCTTAATTCTTGGAGGTACCATATCTGAGCCATATCTACATTGTCAAAAACACTTTTCCTTCATGCATATCCATGCATAACTATGTCAATTACCTTCTCTTGTATGCAAGGAGCCTTGAATATCTTTGAGAAAGATTCATGAAATTTATCAAATCAAGAATTTGCTGAATTGGATCTTGTGAAGATGGAAATCCTCACCTATATTTGATCAAATGTGAAATCTAGCTACTCTTTTACTTCAAATATTCATCATCATTTGCTCCCATATTGCTAAGCATCCCTATGATGAGCGACTTTCACAAACCCCCCCTCATGCGTATTCTTTCCTGTGACAACAAATGGTAGTCAACACCCTATAGGAAGTTGGAGGTACATATGTTGGGTCATATTCTGATGCCTTGACTGCGCATTGTTGCTCAGCATTGGTCATTATTTGGCATCCCTCTAGCTCCCATTGCAATCAAAGAGCATACCATTTGTGCAAGAAAGAGGGGCCGTTGTTAGCTAGTTTCTTCAACTTCTCGATTTCTTGGCATGTGGCCATGATCGTGGTTTTATTGTATGACGTAATGAGATGCTATTTAATTGCTTGTTCTCTAGATATTTCAGTTACAATTAACACCTTAGCTACTTTGGAAGCCTTAATGAATACAAATTTTGACCCTCCCAAGAGCAGGAGAGTGTACACACTTCTATTATTAGAGACTCTTCCAATAGACCGAAGTCTAGCTGATCGTAGCTTTTAGCTAGTGTCATGAATGTAGCATCCAAATACCTAAGGTAAGCAATTAAGTCATCACCCGTATTTTCAGCTAAGTCAGCGGCCAGGGTTAGAATTGATCGCTGCTCATAAGAGGGTCTAAGGCTAGCAGGTGGTTGGGGTTTGATTGAACTAGAGAGTTCATCACAATAGTTGATTGTTGCAGCTGGAGTTTAGGCTGGGGGTTGTAGTGGGTGCAAAGGGTGCCATCTGAGGCCTGAGGGGTACTAGTAGGACTAGATTTAGGCAGTTTGTTGGTAGCAAGATGTGGTTTTGGAAGATAAATTGGTTTAAGCCCTACTAACCTAGGATTTGAAGGTTTTATGGAATTAGCGGCCTGATTCCCTTGTGGCCTGA
The DNA here is from genome assembly GCF_053477565.2 of Lygodium microphyllum. Lineage (NCBI taxonomy): Eukaryota > Viridiplantae > Streptophyta > Polypodiopsida > Schizaeales > Lygodiaceae > Lygodium > Lygodium microphyllum. Next base: position 98,589,866 of record NC_141149.1, on the reverse strand, counting down.
GTGCCAGACTTGATGGGACGATTTGTGTGGTCAAGTTTAAGAGTGACTTTTGGAGGAGTGCTTTTGGCCATCTTGGCTTTAGGTACCTAGGCACGGGTGTTACCCTCATAGTAACCTTGCGCTTGCAATAAGGTCTTTGGGATCCATCACGACTTGAATGTTCATCGATATTGGTAGCTTCCGCTATGCCTCCTAGGTTTCGAGTGCGAGTCCTTTGCCTTGTGACGGCATGGGTGTATGCTCTTGGGTGGCGGCCTTTGATGTTTAGGTACCCATTTGAACTGGGGTTCATGGGCTTCAGCATTAGGGTCAGCGGGTTGTTGGCATTGAGGCTTGGTAGGTTGTGACGTGTCTCAACCCCTACTTAGACTTGACGGTGGGTTTCTCTACCGATGGTTTTGCGGACTTGGAAGGAGCCACACTACCCTTGCTGAAAGTTGTAACTATGTAGACGTTGCCCATGGCGAGATGGATACATTGCGACTCGTAGTTAATATTACAACAATCTTGCTTCTTAAAAGTTTGTCCTAACAGCGACTCCGTGCTCAAATCTTTAGTGTACGAAAACACATAGAAGATCATTGACATACTTTTAGACTCGACATAAATTGTAGCCTTGCACTTTTCTAGGAGTGTGTATGATCGGTCCCCATACGAGCTAAGTTTAGCGTTAGTGGGATGTAACCGCAGTTTGCCAATTTGAGTTCAATGATCATGAGTTAGACATTAAATTCAGCTCCCCCATCGATCAATGCATTGATGGTGCACATGTGCTTGGTAGTGACCATTATGTTAAGGTAAGCTGGTTCCATAGCTTCCTCATCCTCATCGTCCATCTCAGTGATAGTGGCTACTCATACTTTGACAGGGGATGCTAGCATTGGAGGCTCATGCAGTAGGTACGTGGGAGGGAAGTACTTATTTATGCGGCTGCCATTGAAGAAGCCTATGCTCTCACCTTCTAGGGTTTTGAGTTCTACGTTAGCAGTTTGGCTGATGGCTCAAACTCTAAAAGGACCTAGCCCTTGAAACTTCATTTTTCGCTTATGTCCTTTGATTGAGTATAGTAGTATTAAGGCAATGTGTTCGAAGTTGCGCTACTTGATATTCTTGTCAAACTAGTGTTTGCATTTTGTCTTCTCACATATTAGCACATGGGTGGTTAGAAGCTAGGTTTTCGATAAGCATTTGAGCTCAACCAGGCATTCTGTCCATGCCTGCTTCCCGTCCCATCTCTCTTGAAGGGCTATCCTCAAGCTAGGAACGAAGAACTCTAAGGATAGAATTTCCTCAGTACCATTGGTCACCCTAAAGGGAGTCTATCCTATAGCCATCTTGTAAGCCATGCAGTAGGCCCACAAGGCCACCATCAACTTCTCATCCTAGTCGAAGCAGAGATTACCTTGGTCAAGACGTTCACATGATCTTATTTGGCTGTTTTCTTGAGGGTAATATGACGAAGATTTCCGATGGATGATTAGGAAGTTGGATAGGAGATGAGCTAACACTTTGTTGAGGAAGTGTGCCTTGGTTGTTAACAAGTTTGATGGGGCAGCTCAATCATGAGACTACTTGCTCCCACAAGAACTTGACAGTGGTTCTAGCATCATTTTTTCTTGTAGCTCGTCCTTCTGCCCACTTTGTTAGATAGTTGGTGGCGACAATGATGTATTTAGGTTGTGAATACTGTGCTGTGGGACTGATGGGTCCGACAAAGTCAATCCCCCACTTCTCGAAGGATTGCCATGCAATGATTGGGATAAGCTCCATGTGGTCCTTACAAATAGGGACCTTAGTCTGTTGGCACTCATCATAATGCTTTACGAATCGTGCAGTATCTCAGAAAAGGGTAGGCCACCACAATTGGGGTTGTAGCACCTTACGGGCTGTCATATCTCCATTGAAGTGTCCTTTTGCAATTCTAGCATGTGCCTCTATGAGCAGATCATGCACTTCATACTCACACATGCCTTTGCACAACAATTTGTCTTGCCCTAGCCTATAAAGTTGGCTTGCTATCAACTGATAGGGTTGGATCTTCAGGATGAGTTGTCGAAGTCATGCCTTTTCTATTAATCATCCACGTAGTTTGCTATGCTGAAGGACTTCGACTATGATATCTACCCAATATGACGTCATGTTGGCTCTAAACAAATCCCTTTCACTCGACAAGCTGAATAGATGTGCGTTTGGCAATATGTCTACAATGCCTTGCCCGGCGGATTCTCCTGTGGGGATGCAAGACATATGATCAACCATGTAATGTTGTTTCCCTTTACATACCACCATAGAAAAGTCAAATTCCAAGAGTAGAAGTAACTATCAAGCAATGCGTCCTATAACAGAAGGTTTATTAACCAGATACAACAAGGCTTGGTGGTCAACAAAGAAGGTAAAAGGTGTAGCCAAGAGATAATGTTGAAATTTCTTTACAGAAAATACCATGGCTAAGCTCTCTCTCTCCATTGTTGAGTAATTTACTGTGATCTGAGTGAGTTGTTTGCTAGCAAAGCTCACTGGATAATCTAGGTCGTGTTCACCAGGCTAGCACAACATAGCTCCTACGGCAAATTTTGAAGCGTTAATGTGCACATGGAATGTGAGTGTCCAATTTGGGGCTTGTAGGATTGGTGCGGTAGTCAGAGCCTTTTTAGTTCCTCATATGCACGTTGGTATTCCTCGGTCCATTCATATATGATTAGTAGCTTGTATAGAGATCTAGCAATCAATGCATAGTTCAACACAAACCACCGATAATACCCTATATGGCCTAAAAAGCATTGGACATCCTTGTAATCAGTTGGGGGTGGAAGATTGACAATGACCTTGAATTTTTAGAAGTCTGTGGCAATGCCATTATTCAACAATATGTGCCCTAAGATGCATCCGTGCTTCACCCAAAAACTCTCACTTCAAGGGGTTCAATGAGAGACGATATAGTCAACACCATTCAAAGAATGTTGGGAGTCAGTCTAAGTCCTCCCCCCAAGTAGAGTGAACACACAGGTCATCCACGAAGACCTCTAATTCCTTCCTATGAATATCTTTGAATATAGTTTGCATTACTCATTGAAAGGTAGTTGGCTCATTAGTCAACCCAAAAGGGATGACTATGTAGGAAAAGATGCCCCATTTAGTGGCGAATGCGGTCTTGTGCCTATCATTAGGATGCATTTGCACTTGATTGTATCCAGAGAAGCCGTCCAAGAAATTGTAGTCCTCTTTGCTTGCTACTCTCTCAATCATGTGCTTAGTATACGTCAATGGATAGTTATCTCTCTTTGTAGCCGCGTTTACCTTCTTGTAATTGATTCACACTCTAATCTTTCCATTCTTCTTCAATACAATGACTATGGGCAAAACCTAATCTGTGTGCTCAATTTATTGGAATAAAGGGAAGTGCCTGTGTTTGCCTGTAAGGGCCAGGTTTGTAACGTGCCTGCCTATTGGCTATCCAAGCACGTTTTTAGCGGTCCATCAAGAGATGAATCTAAGCAATGCTGTGCAGAACTCCCATGGAATGTTATGGGGTTTGACATGCTTAGGGTTTCCTGAGTCCACCTGGCAAACGGAATGTTTCTGGCCAAACCCACTAGGACCAACCTTAAATCTGGGTTCCTAGTGGTCAAGATCTCTTGACAACATTCTAGTGTCGAGACTTGGATATCCTACTTTATACTTAGATACCCAAGTCAAAGCAGACCCTTGCCGCACTTGGTTCGAAGAGAATGGGAAACGAGAGGGATGTGCCGCTCAACCTCTTTTCCCATAGGGCATAATGGTCCCCTAAAATGGCATGAATAGGGTTCTAACAACCTAACAATACCTAAATAACGTACGACTATAGAACCTTGTGAGAAGCCTCCCAGTTCTCCGGGACCACCTTTCCATAGGACAAGGGACCCATTGGGGGTTCCGCCCATCCACTTCCCTCAATAGGCATTCTTTAGTTTTTTAAATTAGGTCCTATCACATTTATATGTGACATTTAAAAACAACTTTCTTAATTAAGCCTTTTAGGGAACAAGGTTCGTTTGTTTAACTTATGGCACTAACACGGAAACAGTTCAGACAGGTTCCTTTGAAGAAAAAATTATATTAGCATCATAACTGAGATACAAGTCTTGTCCAAAAAGGATGATTCCCACAATCCGTGAGGATGCGTCTTATTTCCTCCAAGTTTCCACCCTTGCACTAGTAATAGGGCCTCGAGAAACCATCTTGAGTCACACACATCGTTTGAGTAGGACTCAGAGGTAGGGAATTTGTAGCCAGAACCCCCTTGGCATTCAAGTGTCCTCCTACATTCAAACTAATCCATGGTGAGACCTCTTGTGGTGGGTTCGGCCCATGTTCCTATCATGGTTATTTAGAACCCCCTTGGATAGGGTTGGTGGCCAACTGGGGGTGGTTTGGCATGCCCTCCATGAATTCAACTTGATTCATTATTCCAATTTCTTTTGTGAGTTTAGGGTCATGCAATCCTTTCACAGACTGTGTTCCTAAATTTACAAGCACAAACAATAGTGAAGGAGTACTTGGAACATCTGCTAAGGTGGAGTTCCCACCTCTAAGTACTTAGTGTTCATCCTTCTTGGGTCTTTCTTGCCTTGGCGACAATTTCCATGACCTTCTAAGGGATAGAGAATACCCTTGTTCCGACCTCATTCGTAGGTGATAGGAGCAAGCAATTATGCTATTGGATTTGTATCCATTAGTCTTCGAATGGTAGTTGCCCTAATTTGCTAGCCTTTAGTCTGGGGTTCTTGTCTTGGGGATGCAACACTCGAGTTTTCTTGTATTGACATCGAGTTGCTTCATGGTTAAAGATGATATCTCCAAGGGTGTTTTGGATTTATCACGGTTGGTTATAGGATAGAGTCCAATGAGTGGTTTACTTGACTCTAGGTCAACCTATGATTGTAACAATAGCTTGACTTATTTACAATGAAACCCTAAATAAGTCGAATTAAACCCTAGCCTTATGTATCATATAGGGTTTCATTTATCAAATTTCCTCAAGCAATTAAGTTTAGCAATTGATATGCGCATCTTAAATCTATCTTTTAAGATGAATCCCTATCATATAGTGCAACCGAAACTGTTCCCGATGCCATGCGGATCTAGATAGGATTCTTTCCTGAGTTGATGATGCAATGCGAAGCTTCTATTCTTGGAAATTTATTTCAATACACTTATGAAAATCATAAATTGTGACTTGTATTTGTCCTTGTGCAAGGAACAGGAAATCATCATGCCTATGCAAATGTGAGCTACTTCTCTCTAAAGGTTTATAGGATGCCATCGTCTTGCACGGTCTTGCATATTTATATATTAGTAACCTAAGATGCACTTGCAAAAAAAATCGAGCCTAATACTTGGCTTAGGGTTGCAACAACCCATAGATACTTAACCAATGCGTAATATTTGTGCAAATTTTTCATTCTATAACATGCCATAGTGCATTAAAACACAATTCCCAACATGATTTTATAATACAACCTAGTTGGTGGTTAGCTATCATAGATTTTTGCATGAATACTTCTCCCTACCTAGTGTAGTAGATCTATGTTTTTAAAGGTTTCCAACCAGAGTAAGATTTATGGAATGTACCTGGTTACCAAGCATCAAGGTTCCTTGACCCGTAGCTCCATCAGTTAAAGTGGGATTCACACTTGATTGGACCTTACTTTGCTTGGGAGGCATCCTATAGTTCTGCCTTTCCTTCACGAATATGTACACAGGCTACTAAGGAGTTGACTCGTCGTTGGAGAACAGCCGTGGGAACCTTCTCAAAGAGGGGGAAGGAAGCTTGGAAGCTTCTAAGAAGATTCCCCCTTTCTCTCTCTCCCTCTCTCTCTTTCCCTATCCCTTAGTGACCTCTCTCTCTCTCCCTCTCTCTTTACTTCTCCCTCTTCCTCTCTCTCTCTCTCTCTCTCTCTCTTAGTCCGACAACATGGGGCAATAATAATAATAATAATGTCCTCCCTTCTCTCACCTAAGGGGGGGATTTTATAGTAGTATTGGGGGGAGGGGGGAATGGCGTGGCATGGAGCCTCCCCCTTATCTCCATCACGGTGACCAGGTGGATTGCCGCCATGTAGAATATGGTGGAGGGGGAGAGAAGGGATAGTCGTCTCGCTCGCTGCCTTCCTCCGCAGCCTCACCACCTGCCATGTCCTCTCGTCCTCTCCTAGTATCGATGGCCATTGTAGCTCCCCCTCCCTGTGCCAGCTGCTGGCGGCGCCAACATGGGGTGTTAAAATTTAAAAAATCATTTAATTAAAGAAAAGGGGGGGGGCTTATGAATCACGGGCGAGGATATTACAAGGTTGTACATAGTATATATACCTATCTAAAACATTATTGAGGTATGTTACAATATAGGCATGGGAATTCACCTTAAGCAAGGGTATATGAGGGCTGGTGGATGTAAATGGCCTTTAGGGATAGGGGAAATCCTAACCCTAGCTAGGAAGAGGCTATATAAATAGCCTATGGATCACTATCAAGAGTGAGATAGAGTGTACCCAAGTTGTACTTTGAGCAACTTAGTAAACAAGATTTTATTCTTGTACTTTGAGCTCCTATCTCCCTCTTGTGCACACTTTTCTTACTGTAACTCTGATCTTTCACATGGTATTAGAGCCTCCTCTAATCCTTTCAAATTCTTCAAACCACAACCTTACTAAGTGTATAAGAAAATCTTCATTTCTCTCATCTTAGACCTTCGAACTCCATAGCCAACTTGACCCCCTGACCTTGGAGGACCTGGGGAAGCCAAAGGAGAGCATTTCAGCTCTTGGCTTCAACTAAGAACTTCTTCCTTGACACAAAGTGACCAATCCTGGCACATCAAAGGGCAATATTGGGCAGCGTGGAAGAATGTCATTGAGAAAATCATCAAAATGGAGTAGATCTATAGACATCGACTTCTAGAGATTAGTGCAGCCTAAAGACACAGCAATCCCTCCAACAACCATAGGGCTTACAAAGCCCCCCAAGTGGGCTATCTCCCTTTAAGAGGGTTTGCTGAAATTCTTCTTATATTGGCTGCAATCAACCAAACCCTAACTGCCAGTTTCCTAGTAGCCATAGCCACGAAGCTTCAAGCTTTTTCATCCTTCAAAAATTTCAATGTTTGAGCACTAACAATGTTTCTAATCAATGATTAATCCTCTCCAAACTTAGTAGAAGGTGTGAAAGCTTCATTTCAATGCTCTTACACTCGGCGGGTCCTTTTAATCCAGCAAACACTTCACATCTTACATCTCAAGTGGCATAAAACTTGAGATGAGTGCTTGTAAGCACTAAATGTGCATTATACAAACATGGTTCTTGCCGGATGTTGAGTAATCTTGTTTTTATAAAAAAAAAAAGTCTATCAAAGAATGTGCTTTGTTCTAGCATGATAGACTGGGTTATTTGCCAAGTGTATACTACTATGTTGTCACAATAAATGACAGCTGGCCTATCTGTAGACTGATGCATATCATAAAGTAGCTTATGCAACCAAGCTACCTCACATGCAGCCATTGCTGCACCCCTGTACTCAGCCTCTGTGCTCGACAAGGCAACTCTAGGCTGTTTCTTGCTGCTCCAAGTGACTGCAGCACTCCCAAAAGAGAACACATATCCACTGGTAGATCGTCTATCAGAAATACTACCAGTCCAATCAGCATTAGTGTATCCATGCAACTGTATCTGAACCCCAGTCTCATAAAATAGTCCATACTGCAATGTGGACTTCACATACCTGAGTATGCGTCTAGCCGCATCCAAATGTGGTTTCCTTGGAGCCTGCATAAACTGACTTACCAATCCAACAACATAGCTCAAATCTGGCCTGGTAATAGTCATATAAATCAAACTTCCTACTATGCGTCTGTACATAGTGGGATCTTCTAGAAGCTCACCTGCATCTGTGCTTAGCTTCACATTCTGCTCCAAAGGAACTGAAATAGGCTTACAGCCTGTCATCCCATATTTGGATAGCATGTCCAATCCATACTGCCTCTGCAAGAGCTGTATCCCACTTGGTGATCTAATCACCTCAATGCCCAAGAAATAACACAGCTCTCCCAAATCCTTCATCTCAAACTTCTGCTTCAATAGCATTTTCACATGAAGGATATCTTCATCACTGTCACCTGACATAATCAAATCATCAACATAAATAACAAGTAGCATAATACCTTTCTCTATTTTTCTCACATAAAGTGAGAAATCTGCCTTGGAAATCTGAAAGCCAATAGTGACAAGATACTGTCCTATCTTGTCAGACCATGCTCTAGGTGCTTGCTTCAAGCCATACAAGGCTTTCTTCAACCTGCAAACAAACTCAGGATCAACAGCATGCACATAACCTACTGGCTGCTCCATATAGACCTCTTCTTGCAAATCACCATGCAAGAAGGCATTCTTTACATCCATCTGATGTAAAGACCATCCCTTTGATGCAGCCATAGCAATGACTGCTCTTACGGTTGCCATCCTTGCAACCGGACTGAATGTTTCTTCATAGTCAATACCATATGTTTGTGCATACCCCTTGACTACTAATCTTGCCTTGTATCTGTTCATAGAACCATCTGCATTGTGCTTCACCTTATAAACCCACTTACAGCAATTGCATTTTTACCTTTAGGCAAAGGTACCAATTCCCATGTAGCATTTGCTTCCCAGGCATCCATTTCTTCATCCATGGCTTTCTCCCATTTTTCTTTTCCCATGGCTTGCTCAAAAGAAGTGGGTTCTGGTTCCTGTATCACTTTGACCATATATGCATAGTGAATGGCTGTAAATCCATCGTATTTCAGCCTATCCACATGATACCTAGCTCTCGTAGACCTGCGCAAAGTAGGTTCACTCCCAGGTGCTCTTAAAACATCCCTGGTCTTCCTTACTCCAGGTGTAACAATAGAAGGAATACCCAACTCATCATCAATGCTCTGTTCTGAGCCACTCGATTCACCATCCACATAAGAGTGACTTGCATTCACATCAAACATGGGCTGATCAACCTTCTCTTTTCCTTTTCGTGATACCTGCATACCACTATCTGCATTACTTTGAGAAGATTCTCCTGATCTCAATCTGCCTGTCCATGGTGAAGAATGTGAACCACTGCTAGAGGATGCTCCAGGTCCACTAGTATTTTGTGACTACTGCTGTGAATTCTGTGCAGCATTACCATTTTGTGCATCTACATCATCAATCACATTTACTGGTTTATATCAGCTACTCATCTCATAAAAAACAACATCTCTACTTACAGTAAACTTACGAGTAGAAGGGTTATAGCATCTATACCCTTTTTATTGCAGAGAGTAACCAATAAAGATGCACTTCTCAGCTTTTGGATCCAACTTGGATCTCAACTGATCTGGCACATGTACATAGGCAATGCAACCAAAAATTTTCAAATGAGAAATATCTGGTTTCCAACCAGTATACCTCTCCTCTGGAGTCATTCCATGTATTGCTGCAGTGGGAGTCCTGTTCATTATGTAGACTGCTGTAGCAACTGCTTCAGCCCAATAAAAATCTGGCAAGTCTTTTTCATTGAGCATGGCACGAGATACCTCTCCAATATGCATGTTTTTCCTTTCTGCAATTCCATTTTGTTGTGGGGTATGACTGCATGAATATTGCTGCTTTATGCCATGCTCCTGCAGGAACCTTGCAAACTCATTTGAGAGGTACTCTCCCCCTCCATCGGACCTTAGGCATTTTATCTGCAGGCCTGTTTCTTTTTCAACCATCACTTTAAGAGTTTTGAAATGCCCAAAAACTTCACTTTTCTTTTTCATAAAATACACCCAAACTTTTCTGCTATAGTCATCAATAAAACTGACAAAATAATGAAGCCTCCAAGAGATGCAGCTTTAGTTGTCCACACATCAGAGTGGATTAATTCCAATGGCTTCTCACTCTCTTGAACATGTCTAGGAAATGGTTTACTTGCCTGTTTTCCAAACTGACAGGCTTCACATACCTTATACATTTTTGCAACCTTGAATTTCGGCAAACCTGCAACAATATTTTGGGCCTGCATTGATTTAAGTCACTGTACATTAACATGACCAATGCGTTTATGCCAGATATCAATATCTGCAACTACACCGGTCCCATGTGCAAACATTGCTGCACTCAATTCAGACATGTCTGCATCCAATGTAAACATTCTGCCCTTCTTCTTTCCTTTTGCTATCAAGGGATCTTTATTTTTCATATTCTCAACAAAGCATCCATGAGGATTAAATCTGACTTGTAAGCCCTGCTCAACCATTTGACCAACAGAAACCAGATTCTTGGTGATATTCGGGACATGAAATACATCGGACAGGTATTTCTTTTTCCCATCCTGCATAGACAAAGGAAATTTTCCAATCTGCACAATAGGATGTGCAATATCATCACCAGTCTCCACAAATCCTGTTTTTTCTATTTTTCTTGCATCCTCCATTCATTTTGCATGACCTGTCATGTGGTTTGATGCACCTGAGTCAACATACCATATATCATTGCTTTCTTCTGCACTTGTCACAGAATTGTTCATGTGCTGCACCATAAACAAGTGCTCATTTCTGTCATCACCCTGTCTACTAGAAGATGCATAATTCCCTTGTTGCAGTTTTCCATTCATGATGTCATTCTGCTTTTTATAGCAGTCTTTAGCCATATGACCCATTTTACCACAGTAGTAGCATTCAACATTACTGTTTGCATTTTGGCCTCTTTGCCATCCACCACGACCTCTTTGGCTCCCCCTGCCTCTAGAGTTACCACGTCCTCCTCCATAGGACTGGTTTTCTTGAGTTTGCTGCATATTCTGATTTCTACCACGGCCTCCATATCGGCCTCCTCTACCTCTACCTTTGCCTCTACCTCTTCCAGCATTTGAGTAGAAGACAGCTTCTTTTGAAGTTCCTCTTGAATAAGATACACCACCATTTATCTGCTCCTCAGAAATTAGAAGAGCAATCAACTCCTCAAAATCAGGAAATCTTTCACGGATGGAAATGGATGTTCGGAACTGTGCATAATCCTTTCCTAGACCATTCAAGGTCACAGAAACTAAATCATCATCTTCCACTGGAGACCCAATGGAAGCAAGTACATCTGCAATCTTCTTCACCTTCATGTGGTAATCATTGATGCTCATATTTTCTCTTTGCACATTATGCAACTCTTGCTTGAGCTGCATTTTCCTAGCTTGCGTATTTGTGCTATACATTTTTGACAAAGTATCCCATGCCTCCTTTGGCGTACTGCATCTTGAATATGCACAATCATAGAGTCTAAAATGCTGATAGACAGCCAGTACATAACTTTCCTGGCTCTCTCATGCCATGCTTTAAATGCCTGCATTTGCTGTTGATTGGGAACATCAGGAAGAACTGGTTCTTCTTCATTTCCTGCAACAAATTTCCAATATCCTTTTCCCATAAGGAAATTCGTCATTCTAAACTTCCATGCTTGGAAGTTGTTATTGTCAAGCTTTTCAGTGACAATCTGTGAGAGAGAATTAGACGCCATTACAGAACACTGCAAAAAATTCTGTCACTGCAAAGAACACAGCTTTAGCCTCACAAAGGCAAATCTGCAAAACTAACGAAAGTGGTATTTGACCACACAGTCACTTCCTAGTGACGATTTTACATCAACAGGAAACAGGGATGATTCTGTAACTCCCAATGTCTCTGCGCACAAGCATATGATGCAATTTCTACAGTAACTTTTCACCGACCAGTGGCTGCACAGCATGAAACTGGGCCTTTTCCTGAGTGCGTGCAGAAAACTTCCGCCTCCAAAACAGGCCCCAAAATGGCCTCAAATCAAAAAAACAAGGTCGCCGAGGGCTAAAGGCCTTTCTCGCAGCATATACTGCCCTCTTGCTTCACCGCGAAGGGCATCTCAACCTGAGACAATGCACTCTTGCACTTTCTGGCTGTGCTACCTACAGAGATCTGCTCCCCAAAACAGAAAATGAAAGCAACACTGCTCCTCTTACCAGAACACCGCGAGCTTGGCTTGCTTTCTTGAGCTCCTTACCACGAACAAGGCTCTGATACCATGTCAAGATTGTGGGAGAGAAGGAAGGAGTCTCACTTGAAGCTTTCTTGCTTGCACAATGGGGGAATACACACAAGGGTGGAGGCTGAAAACAGTTTTCCTCTTCCTAGTTGTGTAAGCCAAAAGAACTTTAGTACAAAGAAATAGAAGAACCCTATATATGGGTCTCAAACCAAACTCAACTAACTAAGGTGGCATACTAACTGAGCTACGAACTAGAGTAGATAAGGATAGCTATCATGTAGCTATTATTCATGGGCGGTGTACCAACCGCGTCTGCAACTGACAAGTCGGTGACATAAATACACAACGGTCACCCTGGCATATCACGAGTGGAGCTCGATATCTCAACAGAGATGGCAAGAAATGGAGACCTAGATAAAGATAATACTTTTGATGCATTTAGAGTCCACAAGAGAGCATAGGTACCCAAGATATGACACATCAATACTCATATCTTTAACATGAGATGTCTTGCAAATTTTGTTTAAAATTTCGAAGGTTTGTCACTATGTTTTTCAAAGTCAATTTCAAACTATGTTTTTAAATGTTAAAGTTCTTTTACACCACAGTAAGTTTAAAAGTTTCGTACTGAAGTCAAGTCTCAAAAAGATTTAATCAAGGCTTGAAAGGGAGGTAAGAACCATATGAGGAGCTTGATTATGGAGCTACTATTAGGTCTGACATAGTTGGCCATTGGAGCTCATCTATTGGTATCATTGGAAAAGATTCACCTTAAATTTTTTATGTTTCAAACAATTGAAAAAATTTGGAAGTTTAAAGGCTTGTACCATCAAAGCTCTAGGATTTTTCTATCCGTACTAGGCGACTTCCTTTGATCATGGGCTGGGTATGGGTTTCAACATGTATCCATTATTTTTCTTGAGTTTATTGAGAAAAGCTAGGCTTGAGCTCGCTTAGTTTTGAAGACTTGCTTAAATCCTGTATCCAATTGTTGATAGAGCATACTATATGACTCAGAAAAGCTAGGCTTGAGCTCGCTTAGTTTTGAAGACTTGCTTAAATCCTGTATCCAATTGTTGATAGAGCATACTATATGACTCAGAACTCATTCTCACCTTGTCACATAATCCTTAAGCATCTGTAGTAGTAAACAAGTTGCTCACATTCCTAAGATGTTCACTTACGACACCATCTACAATTCCTTGAATTTATGATTTTCCAATGCATTTTTTACCATATCCTTGCTTAGGACTTTGGCAATAGTATTATTCTCTGCATGAGGGAACATATTTCTCATTGTAGCAGATTGAGCATATATCTTTCTATGATATTATCCACTTCCTTTGGTTAATTGGTGAATTGGTTAAACTAATTGGATGCGCCAACGTGCTTCTTTGGTTTTTAAAGTGGGCACAATCTCCAAAGTTTTTGTGAGCTTCCTCTTTATGTTTCGATTCTCCTTCTCCAAGTCCATAACTTTAGACTGTAACTCCATATTTTGCACATGTGTAGCCGGCATAGCGTCTTCAATGACAGACATTTCTTGTTGTAGGCTCTGGTTCTCCCTATCCTTCTCAACCAATAATCTATCCTTTCCCATCAAAGACTGCATATTCCCTTGTAATCTTATTTGCATATTTATCAAGACTTAATGAACCCCTGCTAATCCTTGTGTGACAAGTCTGCATGTGTATCCATACAATCTTTCATTGCCTTCACAAATGAACTTTACAAATGATGTAAGCCCTTCAAATTGTGGTGGCCTTTGAGTGATTGGATCGGGTGGATAAATGCACCCATCAATCCAAAGGTCCACGTTTATTTCCCCTGTATTTCTTTCTTATTGAATCCTCTATCTTATTGCATCATCCCTTTCTACAGTTCTTTTGAACATTGGTGCATATTCATCTTCCAATTGAAAGTGAATATCTCTCTTTCACTTGGTACGTTCTGCATCTGCATCCTGTAAATAAACATATATGCTAACTTTAACATTACATCCCTTTTTGATCAATAGCAAGCTAAGGATTTGATGCCAATTTTCTGATCAATAGCAAGAACTTCTAAATATCTGGGAGCAGCAGGTCAGCATCAATCCAGCAGTATGCAGTTAATTCTGGATTGGCTCAAATCACACAATTACACCCCTTTGATTCACTATATCTGTGTTCTTTTTTACCGAGTTGGATCTTGTCTATTTCTCTTGATTTCAGTCATGATAGACCCTAAGCAACCCCTAATTTTCCTGTAATCTTAGCTTTTAATCTACCTTTAATCAGCATCCAATCTTATCTTTTTTTCTATCCAAAATATTCTCTCTCTCTCTCAAGAAGAATTGATCAAAGATATTTAAACACATTTACACACAAGCTTGGCTAGTGGAGAACAATAACATCACCTTCTCTTCTACCCTGATATACTCTCTTTCACTCTATCACTTATTTTCTTAGTTCATCTCACACAATCCTCTCTCTTTCCCCCCTCCCTTCTCTCTCTTTCCCTCTCTCTCTCTCTCTCTTCCCCTCTCTCCCTCTTTATGAATTAACACTTAAGGATTAAACAACAACTATGAAGAATAATAGTATCACAGAGATTGAAAAAATAAAGATACCTCTATTATTACTTGACTTCTTATAGTATAGAGTGTTGAAGAGGAAGATATCTTATAGCACAGTACTGAAGACGGAGATTGCTTGTAGCAATATAGAGAGTGTTGTAGATAGAGATTATTTGATTTCAGCAAATGCTATCAAAACCACTCCTGAGTTTTCTTCTTGCAGAGTAGATAGTGTTGTAGATAGTATTGATTATTGCTTCAGAAGAATTTGTATGCAAGAAACCATATTCTAGAGGGAAGGAGAAGAGTATACAAAATTTCGAACAAAACTAGAGCCTTGAGAGGGAATGAAGAAATGCCCAGAAATAGGTATATACTTGTCCAAAACAATAACAATTTACGAGGAAACTCTCGAGTCAAAAAGGTGTCTCTAGGTAAAAAATAATCTTAGGATATGATGTGTACGTCATTTTATATCATTTTTTAACTTCCGCCCTTTTAAGAGGCAAGAATGAGAATGATTCTAATATATTTTCATGTTGAAAAGTCATGAGGGCATTAAAGAGTCACATATTAATGATTGGCTTTGTTTTTACAAAAAATAGAATTGTATTTTTTTAGTTATGAGGATTTTGAGAAAAAGTGACTTTATCCTACAGTTTGCGAATAAAATAATAGGTGAAATCTATTGAAAATACAAATACAAGATTTTCTCGATTGTAGAAGATCTCTTATTCTAATATTATTTTGGAATCTCTTTTTTGAGAAAGAGAGGTGAGAGAAACCCCTTAAGGGGCAAAAAAGAGAATCCATATTTCTCCTAATGCCCACCTCAACTACCTACTCAAGTTGCTCATGCATCTTCTCCTCATGGAAAACAAATATCATGGCTACATATGATCTTTTGAGCCTATAGATCCCATAAATAATAGACTATCTCACCTACATTCCCATAACCAAGAAAGATACATTTCAATGACTTTGGATCTAACTCATTATGCTTTTCCTTGAAAATATAGTAGGAAGAATCACAAATATGCATAAATGAGTATGAAATGGAGGTTTCTAAGACTATATCTCCTCATGACTTGATAGTCAATAGAAATGCATGGGGATTGATTAATTAAATATAAAGGAGTCGCATAGCTACCTCAATTCAAAATTTCTTATATGGTAAGCACGCTAGCTAAGTATACTATGGAATATCTTCTGAATTGTCATGTTCATGTGCTCACCCATAATATTTTAGGGTAGTGTGTATGGGATAGTTAATTGATGCTTAATGCTCCTCTCATCACAAAAGTTCTCAAAATCTTTAGATATATACTCATCCCCATTGTTAGATCATAGGCATTTCAGCCTTTATTCCTAACAAGATGAGGCTAAGGCTAAAACACATCTAATATTTTTTATTTCTACTTGATGGGGTATGCCCAGACCTTATGTGAGTAATCATCAATGATAGTAACAAATAGTTCATACCACCTAATGAATTGCAGGGCATAGGGCCACAAACCTCTAGATAGACAAGAACTAGATGCTCACCCATGTGTGTACATAGACTTCTTAGGTAAACTACATGTCTATGTGCCATAAAGATAAGGATCACAAGAATGAAAACATTTATAGTTAAGAGGTGGAAGATATTGCAAAAATGGGTAAGCATCCTCATTTCCTTTAATGACATGTGCCCAACATAAAGATGTCATAATGATGCATGTAGTACGATAGCCACTACCAAACTATGGTTGGTAGACCTACATACAAGTAAGGGATAAATAGTGCTAGACTTGGCATCTCATGCCAATATAACATTCTCATGGGTAATCTTCCATGAGGAATTACCGAAAGATGCAAAGTAACGTAGATCATCCAACTATCTAGGAGAGAGTATACTTTTGATCAAAGTGACAATATCATATACATCATATAAAGTAAAGATACTACTTGAAGTAAATTATACATATTCAATACTAACAATATCCAATGCTAGGTCATTACCCAATCTAATAGATCCATTATGTTGCAATAGTAGTGGAACCACTCTTGATGAGGGGCAACACGAAATGAAGCCCCCTATATTAGTTAGCCAACATTGAGGATAGATAGATGAGGCATTGGTCGATTGCCAAACATCAAGAGAAGAAGTTGCAAATATGTAATGATCATGAGAATCAATTTTCATGACATTAGTCTCTTCAATCTTGATGCTGGACTTGCTGGGACAATGTTGCAAACCATCATTCTTTTTTCGCCCTTTGCCCTTTCTATTTTCCTTGAACTTGTCATCATGAATTGTATGGCATTGTGGCTAAATATGACCCTTCTTTCCATAATAATGACACATCAATGTGAGCTTATAGCCACAAGACTTACTACAAGACTATCTACATAACTAAGAATGAGAATTAGGAGTCTCTCCCATGATGATCATTACCACTCTTGTCATTGATTCATCTTACTCTCAAAGCGTGAGAGCTATGGAAAGCATTAATATATTCTTTTGTTAATCTCTTTATTCAATAATGTACCCTCTACATCCTACCATTTCAATCCATCAGCAAGCATATTTGTATACATAGCAGTACAGAATATGTCGTGTGATTTAGATAATGTAACTAGCAAAAACAATGGTGAAAAGTTCTCCTTAAAGTCAATTCCCTAACAAATGGTTGAAAATAGAATAAAACTCATTCAAGTGGGTTGACATTAAAGTCCCATCCTTCATACAAAGGTTCATGATTACTTCAACCAATATATTTGAGAGGCTAAGCTCTACTTATTATAAACATTATCGATCTTCTTCCATAAGTGCCAAGTAGTCTACCCTTTAGAGACACCATTGTAGAATACCTACTTAGAGAGAATGATATAATTATTGTAGATCTACATAACTCATCCAATTCAATTGAGTCCTTTGTATCAAAGCATTTGGTCTTGAGACTCTCATGTCTCAATGGCTTATTCAGTAATTTTTACACAAAAATGTGATGTATCTATGCCTTACAATAGCTCTTATTATTGTAATCCAATTTGTCAATGTTAAAGATAGTAGTCATTTGGCCCATCAACCATCATGCTAACAAATGAAAGAACAGTACAAGAAGATGAGCTGCTATAAATGACTACAAATTAGCACCAAATCATAGCCATAAAAAAGTCTAAATAGAAGTCAACACCTAGGTGTAGGGGTATCCACTGACTCCTAGTAATAAATTGTCAAATCAAAGCATCTATTCTCATAAAAGAATGCATAAATTGCAATTATAGCTAGTGCAATAAATGGCGCAACATGAGAATCCAACAATAGGAAAAACAAAAAAAAAACAACCTCCTACTTCCAAGAACACCTAGGGAAACAAATGACATATGTAGAAGAGCAACTAGCAATGAAGAGATAGACAACCGGTGCCAAGATCTATCACATCTCAATGTGTCAATAAACCATATATCTAGTAGGCATAGATATCATGTATGTAGTAGATTTTAGGAAGAATAAAAGAGAACAATCAAATGCATGAGTGACTAAGCAAGGGTGACAAAGCTCAATACATAGCTAAGAAATGTGTATATATCACTAACATCACACTAATATAGATAAGTATCGGCCTCCAAGACATGAATCAAATCATCCCACTAGGTACGTACATCCATAATGCATACAGAGAGCATGTATATATAGTGCAAATCATAGTACTACTATTTTATGTGTTGTTGCAATTGTTGACTATAAAATGAAGCTCTAGAGGCACTCTAAGGTACTCAAATAAGCCTAAAGAAACCTTGAAACAAGTCTAAGAAGGCTAGGAAGAAGGGGAGCATCAATGTGTACCTCTTCATATTGAAGCCATGGCTATCATGAATGAAGCATTGAAGCTTTTCAAGTCTTGTAGTCAAGCTAAGGAAGCTCCTCAATTAAGGGCTCTAATACCAGTTGAAGAGAGAAGCCTAAGTGAAAGCACGAATATATAGAGTCAATGGAGGTGTGAGCTATCGCAAATGCAGCAAGAGTGCAAGAGAAAGAG
Organism: Lygodium microphyllum; assembly: GCF_053477565.2. Classification (NCBI taxonomy): domain Eukaryota; kingdom Viridiplantae; phylum Streptophyta; class Polypodiopsida; order Schizaeales; family Lygodiaceae; genus Lygodium; species Lygodium microphyllum. Next base: position 98,571,242 of record NC_141149.1, on the reverse strand, counting down.
ATGTAGGATGCGGGAACTCCAATAATCACAATCTATGACCGACCTCCCTTATTCTATTAGTCATTGAAAGAATAAAGCATGAAGTGATAATGATCGGTGCCTACCACTTGTAATGTCTAAGTGTGTGAATACTATTAGTGTATTGAATACATGGGCAGTGTAGGCACAAGGGCCTTTATCCCCCCAACAATTAAGGAATTTCCATGTTGCTGAAAGATTATGCAATTATCAAAAGGTAATATTGTTGAGGGGGTTCATGAATATCCACTAACTGTAGGGGTTCTTAAAATCAAACAAGATAGAAGATGGGAGACAAGCAAAATAGACACCAAAGAAAGCTATATATTACAGAATACAAGCACCATACAATGATGAGAAACTCTTAAGAAAAATTTGATAATACAAGAATGATTACTCTTTGTGAGATCTCCAAATTTTAGGCCAAATTCATGTAGAATCTTTGTTGCATCTTCTTATTCATGTAGCTTTCTAGGCTAAGACACCCATTTAGAAATCAAGCTCACCTCCTATTTGCTAGACACAAGTTATATTTGGAACACTAATTGCCCAAGCCTATCACAACCAAGTTTGGGATTATTTATAGCATTTAGAATCAATATAACATATTTGCCTTGCTTTATTCAACAAGCTCAAGATTTTTATGCTTTCTATTCACTTTTCTCTCAAGAAGTTTGAGTTTTTAATCTATAGTGAGCATTTTTCAATGGCATTTAGCAAAGCAAAAGCTTTAGACATTATTTAATTATGCTTTATTTTATTTTTACTAATTACACACAATTAGCTATGCATGAGAAATTTTGGCTAAGCTCTCTTAGCATTTAGCTAGCTAACATCATCATTCTAAAAATGCACTACACTAATCAGCTTGCTTTTATGCATCTTGGGAAGTACCATGATCCAATTATTAGCAACAAAAGATCATTCTAAATTGTACAAAATTATTGGACATGCATCTTGGGAAGTACCATGATCCAATTATTAGCAACAAAAGATCATTCTAAATTGTACAAAATTATTGGACTAGAAAATGGCATCATTTCTATTCAAAAGCTTCATAGGAGCTTCTTCTTTCCTTCCTCAATCATTCCCAATCATTAAGTTAGCCACTTTGAAGTTTTAAGACTAGAACTGGTTCTAAATCTTACGAACTAGTTCAAATTAAATAGCGTTCACACTCTTGTTCTCTTGAACTAGTTCATTTAGATCTAGTTGTTGCTATTTAAAAATTTTCATACTCACCTTGTAGTGAACTAGTTATCTCCAACTCAAAAGACCATGTTCCCATTCTCATTCTCAATTTCCCTTATCATGAGCTCATTTTTCCATGTATATCTACAATACTTTTCCTATCTTGAGGTCTAATAATTGTCTTCTCTTTTGAAAATCATCTCTTTGTGTCTTTTTCACATTTTATTGGCATACATACAATTAAAAACACATGAAAGTCAGAGTTCACACACATAACAAAATAGACAAGTGGGTTTCACAAGGATAGAAAATAACTCAACCATAGTATGTAGGAAGGGAAATTCCTAAACTACGGTTTCACACATAAACACGTGGTATTTAATGCACACAAGTGACACTAATGATCACACACATAAATATCATGATAAGGGGTTTCTCTAGGGTTCTTTGTAGGTAGACATGTTGTTCTATGACAATGTGATTGTAGCCATAGTCTTTGTTGTATTGATGGACCCTTCATGATTATATTCTAGAAGTGATGCTAGACTAGAGATTTGTCATCGAAAGCCTTTACTCATAGAATAGGTGATTGAACGTCATTACAAGGTTGCCTTGGAAATCAAGACCTTGTTGATCAACACTATCCTAGAAAGACACAACCATTGCATTGTGTAGCAAACATCCTTATGTTTGCATGCTATATTCATTACAAGTGTAAAGGAAGTAGATAATCAATTGCATCAATCAATGCTGTAGTGGAAGCTGACTTCTATCTTATGAAGAAGATGAAGAAGGTGATTGCATGATAGATAGAACAAGAGAAGAGTTAGCATAAATTATGATACAAATGAAAGCATGAATTAAGAAGGAGTGCACTAATGATGGGGATTGGTAGTCATATGTTTGCTACATGGAGTGTCAGTTTTTAGATTCGATTATGGCATCAAACATCACTCTTATGACTCATGGGAAAATAATAGCACAAATTTGTATGAACCATATTTTCAAAACCACTATAGACAAATTTGTTTGTGCCTTATAATTCACCATTATCATGCCTAAAAAAATTTACTAGCTTCAAACATAGGCATTGATTTTGTGTCTAGCTACTTGTATTTAAGCTTTCATATGACTAAGTTAAAAGAAAACATAAATAATAAATCCTTTCTTCTCAGCCTCCTCTTCCATTCCCCTCATCATGAACAACCTAAAAAATCTTCATGCCTAAACCTATCTTGAGTTCCTTTTTCTCTTCCATCCATTAATCTAAACAACTACCACCACCATCATCTTACCTTTGGACTTGAAGTTTGCATGCCCAAATATGGTGGAAGAGAGACAAAGTGATTGCATGAGTTACTAGGAGGACATGACTTCAAATGCTTCACCTTTTTATTCATGTAATATACCTAGATTTTCTTGGAGTTATCATTAATGAATGTAAAAGAATACTTATTGCCACAAAGAGATACAATTTGGATAGGCCCCAAAACATCAGTATACACAACATCAAGTATATTATCCTTTACATCTCTATCATGCAAAAATGATTGTTTAACATATTTCTCAAATTGGCATGCTTCACAAACTCTATGCAATTATACAACTTGGGATGCAAGCAAGCCTATAACCAACCCTTTGGAATGCATTAATTTCAATGTTTATTATTTGCATCCGCAATATATATGCATCATATTTCAATGTCTACAACCACATCTTTGTCTTTAGCATACATAACAACATTAATAGAAAAAATTATAGCATACAAGGTAAATATGTGGCCAACTATGCTTTCTATTTCACCTAACCTACACTTCTTATTAAAGTCTTCAACAAAATAACATTTTACATTACATCTAACTTGCAACCCTTGCTCTAGCATTTGACCAATAGATACCAAATGCTTTGTGATGGATGTCACATGTAAAATATCTTACAAACACTTTGTCTAAACATCATGCAAGGACAAAGGAACTTTTCCAATGCATTGAGTTATTAGTGAAAGTAAGCTTGTTGGGTTGTTCTGGGTCTTTGAGAAAGAGCCTACTAGAATGGTATATATTTGTTATTGGTATTTCATTACAATTTCAAAAGGTAAATAATAAATACTCATCTCATATAGTACATACATCAAAACACTAAGTTTATGATAGAATAAGTACGTCAATACTAATTGGGTGGGTTTGTATCATATATGTATCAAAGAAGGGAAAATACCACTATTTTTTTAACACATATGTTAGTAAAATCTAGTGTTATATATTTAGATGTAATATTGATATCTAGGTACCAATATTAATCTTTATTATCAAGGACCATGACAAATCACAAGAAGAATGGGAAAATATATCATATATAAGAATATATTTCAAATTTAGACATCAACAGTCACTTTTTAATAGTCGTCAAAGCCTTGTGCACTCTGATATTTTTCCAAGGGTGTTCTAAGTCACTTTGCAATCTTATTGATTCAAGATATCCTATATGGGTATAAAGTGATGATGTGTAGTATAACACCTTTATAATAGAGAGCACTAAAGACTAGTTTACGTCAACATTGTTAATTCATCATATATTTTTTATTCCTTGAAACATTATTTGCCTCTAACAATGTGCAATCCTCTAGTAACTTTTGTTTCAATAAGAGACACAAAGGTAGTTTAGATTCATCTACTTTTTTGAACTTGAAATTCCCAATACTAAGAAAAAATAGAAATTTTGTATCTTTTTAAAACCATGTGACTCAAAAAGATATTTTTTAAGAAATACATGTAGAATTGAACCATTTTTTGAGAGAATATTTGAGCATATTGCAAATCTTTCTCCTTACCAAAAATGTGTGCAATTATGTTTTCATTTCTCAAAGGGATACACTATTGGTTCCTTACAGACTTTTAGAGCCTTGACCATTTGATTTATTATTGTATCTTGATACAAAAAGCATGCCAATGCTAGGTTGATTTGTACCTAGATATCTAACAAGGTAATCTATTTTTGTTGTTATAGATCTAAGAGTGAATGCTTATATTGCATCACTTGAGCTTGACAATGTTTTGTTTGCAAAGAAACAAAGAATGTTTCAATGTTAGAAACCATTTTTTAACATCCTAGTAAATGGCTAAGAGTAGACTCACAAACAATATTGCGAGGAATGTGTGGCCTGGCCACTCTAGAGTAACCCACACCACGATGCGCACAATGCATTGAGAGCTGTTGAATGCAATTGATACTACATTGTTATGCATGAAGACACCATTCAATATATGGCATACCTCTAGATGATAATTATCATTATTAGCAGGATGTGTCAGACGTTGTTGGAGGGGTTTTTGTCGAAAGGTCGAATTCACCAGGGATCAGAAGTAGAAGGAAGTAGAGATAGGAGATGGAAGAGAAGATAGAGAATACCCAAGTGGTAAACACTACAAAGACAAATCACAATGAATTGAATCAATATGTATTGAAAGAACCTGGAATCTTCGCACTACTCAGAAGCAATCTCCAGGCATTAGATCTCCTGGAGATTCTTCGTAGAACAAAACGTGCATAAAAATTACAACTCCTTCTCTATTGCTTGAATCCCAAATCTGATGGCTCCATTGGCTCCGAAAGGGGATAGAACTCCAGGAAAAGTGGTCACGGATCTCCAGATCACTCATTCTTCTTCTTTCAGTTCAATTCCCCTAATTGGCTAAAAAAGCAACTAGCTTTTTGCAAGCCATCCTAATCTAGAAGCTTTTTCTAACTTTTTCATATTTTTACAATAAATAAAATAAAAAATAGGCTAAAATTATCCAAAAATCTAGTATTTTTGGATAATCCATGCAACTCACACTAGTACTAATGGCTCAAATCACATTGACTCTCTAGATCAATAAAGAAGTCTGATGATGATGCATTCCATACTTTTTCACACTGTGTCCTCATAACATCACGACATCCACCCCCTTTGAACCTGCACATCCTCCGATATGTGCCAAAATCCTAGTTGTCACTAGATTCTGAGTCCTCTTCATCCTCTGCAACCATATCCTTCACTTCTTCATCTTCCATATCTTCCTGGCTAGCCCTTGTATCATGACCACTATTTTCTTCCAATTGTGGCAACTCATAGGTAGTAGATTCCCGCCTTTTGAATAATTTGATTATTTTCCCTGCTATGGGAAGTTTGATGGCTGTCCCATTTAGCTCATTTAATGCATAAATAGCATTATCAAACACTTGTCTTACCACATAGGGCCCAAACCATCTTTTGGAAACTTTACGCATGGCACTATGCTAGTTATCTAAATTGCTATCATAAACCAATACCCAATCCCCATCTTGTATGGTTCTTAGTCTTAGTTTATGTCTTTTGTCAAACCTTTTCTTATTCTCTATCCTTGCTGCCCTTAACTTTGCAATTGCTGTCTCTATGTCTTTTGACTTTCTTTCCAACTGTCTAATGCGTAAGGCCAACAACTCCTCTCGATTCAACTCCTCCTCCCAAGGTAATACACTCCATGTGACTATCATCTCTTATATCGACATGATAGTTTTTTGACCATACATCAATTCTGCAGGTATATAACCTGTAATAGCACTATGAGCTGTTCTGTCGGCCCATAAAGCATAAGGGAGCAATCGTGACCACTCTTTTACCTTCTCTCCACATGCTTTTGCCAATGCCTTCACAATAGGTGGGTGACCTCTTTCACTTTTTCCCTTTCCTTCAAGATTATAGACTGAAGTTAAAGCAAGCTTTATCCCCAATCGTGCAAAGAAATCATGAGCTTCATCTACATCCAACTCACCCCTATCTGCTGTAATTTTTTCCACACAGCCATACTGACAAAAGATCTCTTCTAAGAGAAAAGTACACATAGAATTTGTCGTCTTAGTATGTAAAGCTTTCCCTTCCACTTGATTAGTCAAGTCTTCACCAGCAAGCATAAGATACCTCATTTGCCAAAGACCTATAGGCATTGTGACCAAATCCACCACCCACTTAAAATGAAGAGACAATGGATATGTGGGTTGCAATCCATCCCGATGTCTCATAGTTGAATACATTTGACATGTCGTACATGTTTCCACAAAGTGAGCAACATCCTTATACATACCCTGCCACCAATATCTTTCTTTGATCTTTGCAAAAGTACCCCAAACACCTCTATGACCAGCCCATAAGCTTTCATGAAATTCTTGCATAACAGTTACTTGTGAAGCTCTATCACCCAAAACTCATAATGGCATACCCTGTTTCTTTTTAGCATGTTTCCATAAGTATCCATCTTTTAAGAAAAATCCATAGGCTTTCCTCTTGATATTCTTAAACTCCTTATCTGGCCATTCATCTCTCTTTGTTAATGTATTGAGATATTGACCAATTCGTAGCCACTCTCCTGCATATTTGTCTTCTAGAAACACTTCTACACAAGATGCAAAACATCTAAAGTGTCTTCTCTTTGTTGTCCAAGCTTCTATTAATGTTGTAGCAACACCTTGCATTGCTAAATTCACTCTTGCAACATCATTTTCAACCATAAGAAAGTCATCTTCTTTCTCCTCAGCCACATCATCCCATGCTCATTCTCATAATGTGCTCGAGATAACATGTCTGCCCACTGGGTTATCTCTTCCTGCAATATGCTGAAATTCAAGGTTCAAAGATTTGATGTATGCAATCCACCAGAGCATAGCAATGTCCAGAGTAGCACAACTAGTAATCATGCCCAATACTGGTAAACAATTGGTCTCAATGACTACATGAGCACCCATAAAATACTCCTTATCACATTTAAGAGCTGTCACAATTCCCCATAATTCTCTTTTAACCTGTGGATATCTTCTCTCTCGTTCAATCAATACTTTAGCACCAAAGTGAATTGCATATCTTTGCCCTTCCTCATCATCTTGCCCAATTGCCCATCCAATTACGATTGGGCTTGTATCAACAGTAATAATGATAGGCTTTCCGTGTGAATAGTTAGCATTTCTCAATGTAGGAGCACCTTTTAAGAGTTGATTTAATTTCTTCATTGCTTTCTGATGCTTCCTTTCCCAATGAAATATTTGACCTTTCTTTAGAAGCTGATAAAGAGCATCGGCTACATGTGCAAAGTGAGGAATCCATAGGTGACGATCAGTGCATGCTGCCGCTGACATTGAAATTGGAGAGCTTAAGCTTTGCTTAAGCATTTATAAAGCTCTAATCTATTCTTAATGAAGTTTTTACTCTTTGTTATCTCTTAGAAGAAAACGTCTTCTAAAGAAACTTTCTGGGTGGTCCTTTGTCATGACGGAGAGTGGTCCTTCACGATCCAACAGCACAATAAGGGGTTATTCACTGCCAGGAATACGCTAGTATTGACAGTTCATCGCTAGACTGACTATAGAGCCCATTCATTCCAGGAGCTTTGCCTTTGCGCGAGATGGTAAGCGATTGGAAGCCCTTCATCTTAGCTTCACTCTGATACCATTGAAGCATAAATTGGATGTTGGGTGTGTACCTAGTGAGCACCAAAAGGTTCCCAAGAACAAAGAATTCTACTTAAGCTCAAAAAGCAAGAAACAAGAGTTGCACAACATGAAGAAAAGAGACAAATTGGGTACAATCTCCCCCCATGCCTTGTGCGAGCGCTTCACAAGGTATGAATTTATAAATTTATTCATCTCCAAGCTCAAAAAAATAGCCCAATTTTACAATAAGCATGCTTTAGCTTTTGTGTTTGCTTTTGTCCAAATAAAGAATAAAGTGGTTGGGTGGCCCATGTTGAGTATAGAAGTGACCTTTTTTTTTGCTGATTTTTGTTGTTTTTGAGAGTTAAATGGTTGATTTTATGAGATGATTGATTGATTTGGAAGTGGTTTGAGAGTGTTTTGGATAGGTTGGAATGGTTTTATTAAGCTCATGATGTTTATTAGTAGAGATGTGAAGTTCTGTTGATGTTCTGATATGTTCTGTTTGGTCCTGATAGCTTCTGTTGAGCTTCTGTTTTGTTTTGTTTTCTCTCTGTATGGAAGGATGGAGTATTGATTGATAGGGTTTGAGATTGTTTGAAATATTATTAAGTGATTTTTGATGGTTTGGAATGGTTTTGGTATGAGTTATGTGGTTCTGATGCTTTTTGTTGACCTTCTATAGCTTTCTGTTGAGCTTCTGTGAGCCTCTATAGACCTTCTGTATGCCTCTGTATGTGTTCTGCTGGATGAGAGTGTAGCTTGGGAAAGTTTTCTAGTCTTGGAAAGAGGTGAATACAAGTGCAAAAGAGCTAAAAGAAGTAAAATAAGTAGCTGCTGAAGACTCAAGTAAAGACTGGAGTGAAGTGACAGTGGTGAGCTATGAAGAGTCACTGTAGTGGCTCTGGTGCCTCTTCGCATTTGACATATCTTTTGGGAGGTGTATCCACGGCCTAATGAGGGTTATTGTGAGTGATTATTGAGTGATTTTAGTGAGTCTTTGATGTATTATTGAGATACTATTGTGAGAGAGATCATATGCAAGAGATAGTTGATTCTATGTGAAACATTGTATCTTTCTATGAGGGAGAAGACAATGAAGACAATGAAGATGAATACTATGTGATTTTTTTCCATCAAAAGTTATGTTCTCTTTGTCTATTAATGAAGAATATTAAGAACATGATGAAGTTTGTTAAAGATAAATCCGTGGGAGATATCTACTATGATGTTGCATGAAGAATTGCTGTTTTCTTTGTTTTGACGATCAAAAGAATGAAATAAAAGCTTGTTGATGTTACAAGATAGATTTTTTTGCAAGATAATTCCCTTTTCCTTGGTGTTCCTCTTGGCGCTCCATGTTTTTGGTGTGCAACCAGGGAATCTTGCCATCAACAAGCACCAGAAGAGGCTAAAAATGAAGGAAATGGCATTGCCAAGAAGAGAAGAATTCAATGGATGTTTGTAAAGTTCCTTCTTCCACTGAAGAGTTGGAATTTCTCATTATCAAAGCCACTTTCCATAAGAAGTTAATCCCACAATGGCAAAAACACATCACCAATATGATGCATGCTCTATGTGGTGGACAGTTTCCTCTTCCTGTTGAAGCAGCAGAAACTTGCATCTTGGTGGCAAACTGTTTGGGAACAAACTGAAGAGCAAAAATGGAGATAATGACCATCCATGGAATATTTGGCATTCATTGAGAAGTTTCCAGACATCATCAAGTGGGAGATTGTGAGGAAGCTTCATGAGTCTTGGTCTGTGGAGGTTCAAAAAAATTAGAAGGAAAAGAGTTGAAATTTGTTCGTGGATGCTCAACAAGATACATGGGATGCTTGGTGCACTGATAAAATTCTGTTTGTTCAATTAGCAACCCACTGGAAGTTGGTAGACAGAGTGTTCTTTACAACATGCACTGTTGAAACCATCAAAAGCTGGCATTACTATGATGATGGCACCACCACAATGCTTAGACGTATGAATTTTGACACCTTTAGAACCGAATACCTTCCTCTGTGCAGTGGCATGAAAGCAAAATTCAGAGACGTTGAAAAGGAAGAAGTAGAAGAAATGTTGGCAAGAGAGTCCTCCAGAGACTGAAGCCTTTTGTTATCCCTCTGTGGAGCACTAACAACATAGTGGATCCAACCCCCTGATGAATGACGCAATAAAGAGGCAAGTGTTAGAATGAGTCCAGAGGTACATGAGAAGAGAGAAAGCAAAAATCAAAGCCAAGAATGATCTCACAGGAGAAGCCGCCTTTGATGCCCTTGCGGAACTCTTTACAGAAGTCCCAATGGCACATCAAGCCCTTCCTCCTCCTACTGGAGGTCCACTTCCAAGCCAAATCTTTCCTGGAAATATTGATGACAGGCCAGCGAATGTAGTTCCATTGCCAGTTTTTAAGGAAGAGTACAATGAAGACCCCGATCTTCATGTAGCAAAGTTTATGGTAGTATGTATGGCTAACAATGCCAGAACCCCTGAGCATTAGTTAGCAATATTCCCCGCCACTTTCAAGGGCGCGGTGTTTCAGTGGTATGAGAGACAAGCAACATGAACTTTTGGCACATGGGAATACCTGAAGTTGGCCTTCCTCACTAAATTCAGGTGTGAAGGTTTTGAAGAGCGGATGTGAGAGGAATTTATGAATTTAAGTTAGTCCTCTGGAGAAAGAGTAGAAGCTTATGTCTCAAGAATGGAATCCATCCTGAAGAGATGGACTAACCATAATCTAGATGATGGCATTCAGAGGGGAGTATTTCTCAGAGGATTACAACCAGAAGTCCGTAAGTTTGTGGAGCTGCAAAGACCAGCCACACTGCAAGCTGCAACAGAAGGTGCAAGACTGTACGATGAAGTGGAAGCTAGATTAGCGATGAATCCAGGAAGAGGAGTCCTACCTCCTCTGATGCCAGGAATGATGTACCCACCAAATGCAATCCTAGGGACTGTCCCCTACCCCCACAAACAAATGCCCCCAGTATCACAGTACAGTGCACCAAATCCACAGTGGCCACAATCAATGCCTCAAATGATGGTTTAACCACAACAACAATGGTCCCAAACAATTTTCCCAATGCCAAATCAGCAACAATAGTGGAACCCTACCAACTAGAGCCAACAGCCAACAGTTCAAACAGGAGCTCTGAATCAGAATCAGAACAGAGACCCCTCTGCACCAGCCCAATCTGTTTATGCAGTGATTACAAAGACTCCTCAAAAACCTACTGCCAGTACCTCAGGAGGAGAAAGCTTGAAGGATTATTTATCCAACTCAGTTGCAAAGATAAAAAAGGAGTTGATGGATGTGATTACAGAGCAGCTACAGACACTGAAAGTGAATACCGCCAGCATATCCAATGTTGCAGGAGCAGGAAGAGATGTGATGCGGCCAAATACTTGGTGTGGTAAGTGTCATCAAGCAGGCCATTTAGCCACTGAATGTACACAAAAGACAACAGTCCCTGGAGCTTTCTGTTCCTACTGTTTGCGGAAGAACCATACAGAGGATATTTGCTCTCTGAAGGAGATACATGATAGGAGAAGAAATGAAGAAGATGCAAGATTCAACTTGTTGGAATCCAAAATGACAACACAGGATATTGGACCCAAGCCTAGAGAGTTTGGTCCTAATTTCGGTCCAAGGAGGTTTCCCTCTCAAAGTTATAGAGAAAGACAGCCCAGAGATTAGAAGTGGAGTGTTACAGATGCGGAGAAAAGAGACACATTTCACCAAATTGTCCAAATCCCAGAAGGTCAGTGGATTACAAGCCCTTATGCAATCGATGCAAAAGGAGAAGGCCACACTGCAAAAGACTGTCCAAGCCCAGCCCCAGTGAAAAACAGTGCTACTGATAATCTGGCCAAGGCCCAAGAGCCTACCTCCAATTTAGTGGAATTGGAAGTTGCTGCTATCACGCGTGCAAAGAATAAGGAACCACCTATCCAGAAAGAAAATAATCCTCTTGCCAGAATAGTGAAGTTCAATCTTCCACCAGAAGAACAGAACAGAACAGAGCCTTACAGTGCCGTACAGAGCACTATAGTGCCATAAAGAGTCACAGAGACAATTCCAGAGACAGGACCAGAGGTCCAGGAGATAGAAGAGGAGGAGATGCCACAAGTGGCAGAAGAATTCCCCATGATGCCCCTGTTGGAAGAAAAAAGGAAAATGAAAATGGGTGTTGCCCCATTCCCTAGCCGGTTAGAGAAGCCAGTGGATCCTATTAAGGAATATGATCTGGTCAGAGATCTAGATATCTTTAAACCAAACCTCACATTCTAACAATTATTGATGTTGTCTCCCAGTTGTCGAAAAAGGTTCAAAAGTATACTGACAAGAAGACGTGGCTTAAGGATTGCTCCCTCAACAGCAAAACAAAGTCTAACAAAGCTCCAGAGCCTGTAAAAGAAGTGGACGTGGCTAATGCCTTCCTAGATCCGGATACCCCAGAGACTGGCGTGTGGATAGAAGGCTGCTTTATTGCAAATGCACTGATTGATGGTGGTTCATCAGTGAACATTATGATGGATGTGACAATGAAGGATCTAGGCCTACAAGGTGTGCAACCAACCCAATGGCTCATCAGATTGGTGGATTAGAGCAGAATCAAGCCTTTGGACATTCTCCCATATGTGAAGACTACAGTGGCTGGAAAAGATTATTGGCTAACCTATCTGGTGGTGAAGCCAAACTCTTATGGTACATCCTACCCCCTATTACTGGGCAAACCATGGCTTTTGAAGCCAGAGCAAGGACGCATTGGTTCAAAGGAACCTTGACCTTGGGTAGAGGACCCAATAAAGTGGTGCTGAAGTTATATGGTGCTCAAAAAGGACATGGATCCACCTCCTTGGAATTATCTTTTGACTCCCCCAATGAGGCTACAGATGGAACATCAGCAGAAGAAGATGCTGTCAAACAGATCCTTCCCAGGAAAATAGAGGCACGTGCCTTAACAGTGGATACTGTAAGCCAACTCCCAAAAGATGCAAAGTCCCTGTCAATAGGTGAATACTTCCTGCTTGAACCAGGAACGATTTTTGAAATCACTTCTGACAGTGAGATAGAAGCATGGATGTACTGCTGTCTCTGTTACATGGCCATAGCAGAGCCAGAGACAAAGGCAGAAGATGAAACAAAGAACCTGTTCTTCTCTTACAGAGCTCCTACAGAGACAGAGACAAAGACAGAAGAGGATGGAGATGATATTGAAGAAGAAGGTTATGAAAGCGAGACAGAAGAGTCTATCCCACCTGAAGAGGGTACATATGAAGAAGAAGTTCTAGAAGCATCGGAAGCAGACAAGCTCGTGCTGTGGGACAGAATGGCGATGGTACCATTTGGTTTGGTAAATGGATTTTCTCATATGCAAAATCCTTATAAGAAATGGTTGAAGAAGAACAAGCCATCTTTCAGCAGTGGCTCATGCCGCCCTCACCCACCTTTGCCAAGAAAAGATGATGATGATGCACCGTACCAACAAGCACCAGTCTCACGATTCCAACAGGCATCAGAGGGTCCCAGTTATGTGATGTTTCTGGACGTATCATCAGAAGATGAGTCTTCAAGCCAAGAGGTAACTAATCTTGAAACCAAACCCGAAACAACTCTAATCCCATTTCACCATCTCAAGGGGCAACCTAAGTCCTTACTGCAAAAAGACGTTGGGTCTAGTGGGACATCAGAAGAGGACACCACCCCCTTGAAGGAGTCGAATCTGTACCCAGAAGCAGTCCATGGGACCTCATCTGTGAAGTAGAAGGTGAAAGGCAGTTAACCTTTGTGGATGTAGATGGCACTGAACGCCATGTGAAGGTGGGTAGCAGCCTACCAGAAGAGGAGTTGTCAACTTTGTACAACTTGTTGAAAGAGAATTTGGACGTGTTTGCGTGGTCCTACAAAGACCTAAAGGAGATTGATCCCACAATATGTCAGCATCATATTGATTTGGAGCCTGATGCCAAGCCAGTACGGCAACGACAGAGGTGAATGAATCTAAATTATTTGACCTTGGTGAAAGCAGAGTTGCTGAAGCTTCTGGAAGCCGAGTTCATCTATCCAATGGCAAATAGTGAATGGGTCTCACCCATCGTGGTTGTACCCAAGAAGAATGGGAAGCTTCGTATATGTGTGGATTTTCGCAAGTTGAATTCCAAGACCAAGAAGGATCACTTTCCTATCCCTTTCACAGACCAACTGTTGGACACAGTGGCAGGACATGAGCTTTATTCCCTTTTGGATGGATTCAGTGGATATAACCAAGTGCAGATAGCAGAAGAAGACCAATCCAAAACAACCTTCACCACAGAATGGGGGACCTACACTTGCCGAGTGATGCCGTTTGGGCTCTGCAATGCCCCTGCTACCTTCCAGCGAGTCATGATGGCCGCATTCCAAAATCATCTGCATGACTTTATTGAGGTATATTTGGATGACTTCTATGTCTATAGTTTGATCCGTGAACACTGGGGACATTTGGAACAATGCTTTGACCTATGCCGAGAGTATGGGATTTCCCTCAACCCCGACAAATGTATCTTTGGGGTCTCTTCTGGAGTTCTGTTGGGCCACATTGTTTCTACACAAGGGATATCAATAGACCCTGCAAAGATCGAAAAGATTGTAGCTCTGACAGCACCCACCAACCTCAAACAGTTGAGGGGATTCCTAGGCCATGTGGGTTACAGAAGGTTCATAGCCCATTTTGCAACAAAGGCAACCTCCTTGCACAAGCTTCTGAGGAAAGATGCAAAGTTTATTCGGACGGAAGAATGTGACAAAGCCTTCAACACTCTGAAGCAGTGTCTGATTGAGGCACCCATTCTGCAACCTCGTGATTGGAAGAAGGAGTTTCATGTACACACTGATGCATCAGTTGAAGGGCTAGATGCTGTCCTATGTCAAAAGGGCACCTCCAAATTAGATCAACCGATATATTATGCAAGCCGAAAAGTCACTGATAGGGAACGGAACTATACAGTGGTGACAAAGCTTGAGTGCTTGGCAATGGTGTTCGCCCTAGAGAAGTTTCGCCACTACCTACTGTCTACCCACTTTAAATTTTATGTGGATCATGAGGCCCTGTCCTTCCTGATAAAAAAAACAGACGTGAAAGGACGAATGATGAGATGGCTCCTTCTATTCCAGGAGTTCGACTTTGAGGTAATTACCAAACCTGGTCGTTCCCATGTTTTGGCTAATCATCTGTCGCGTATCCCACAGACTGTAGACGAGGAACATGATAATCCAGACCTCCCTGATGCTTCCCTATTCCTGGTAGAAACTGTAACCCCCTAGTATGCAGACATTGCCAATCTATGGCAACCCAACAGTACTTCCTGGTATTTCTAGTCGGGAAAGGAAGAAGCTCATGTTAGAATCAGCCCCCTACACCCTGTTAGGTGGTGCACTATACAGGAAAGGCAAAGATGAAGTGCTCAGAAGATGTGTTGCAGGAGATGAGATTGGGATTGTTCTGAAGGCTTTCCATGAGGAGCCATGTGGAGGCCACTTTGCAGGAGAAGCTACAGCCATGAAAGCTCTGTTAGTAGATTACTGGTTGGTCACCCTCCACAAGGATGCTTATGATTAGTACAAGCGATGTGATGCTTGTTAGAGAATGGGGAAACCCACCAAAACAAGCTCTATGCCATTGCAACCTATCCTTTCTTTGAAGCCGTTCGAGAAGTGGGGCATCGACTTTGTTGGCCCAATCGATCCTCCCACTAGAAGGAAACAGAACAGATACATATTGGTATGTACGGATTATGTCACAAAGTGGTGTGAAGCTAAAGCCCTAAAGCGGGACAATGGTAACAGCGTGGCCCTGTTCATGTACGAGAATATCATCACCCGTTTTGGCAATCCCCTAGAGCTGGTAAGTGACAGAGTCACTCATTTCATTAATAAAGTCATGGAAGAGTTGACAGAGCTGTATAAGATCAGCCATCGCAAGTCCACTCCTTATTACCCCAGAGCCAATGGCCAAGTCGAAGTCACCAATTGCATCCTCTGCTCGATCCTGACAAGAACAATTGCCACACATCGTCGTGATTGGGATGATCGACTTACAGAGGCCCTCTGGGCGTACAGAACCTCCCATAAAGTAGCAACATGACAAACACCCTTCTAGCTAGTATATGGTATAGAAGCTGTTTTCCCTGTTAAACTGGAATTGCCCTCTTTGCGAGTGGCTATTAAAGAGCATTTGGGGGATGATGATTCACTGCAATGCCATCTCCTGTACTTGGAATGTTTGGACGAAACTCGAAGGATGGCTCTACAGTGCATGGAAGCCACGCAAGCTCGATGTAAGGCTTACCATGACAGCTTCATCAAGCACAAGGAGTTCAAGGAAGGTGATTTGGTCCTAGCCTATGATTCACGATTTGGCAAGTTTCCTGGCAAGCTTCAACAGCGGTGGATGGCCCATATAAGGTACTTGCTGTCAACCCTAATGGCTCTGTCCAAGTGCAGACCGTTGATGCCTCTGATGATCCCTTCCTGATCAATGGATATTGCTCGAAGAAGTACTTTCCTCCTTGGGGATCTTGGCAATCACGATCACCTGATCCTTTCCCTCATTGGCATGGCACTGTAACTCTTATGATGCTACTTCTGATAGCCATTCTTCAGCCACTCCTGATGAGGTGGACACAACCCTCTGTCCCCTTAGCCCCACCTCCTGCCCGTGATCTCTTATCCTCTATTTTCCACCAGCGACAGTGGCAAGGATGGCTCTGACACATGGTATTTCTACCATTCTCCTTGTTACTTGAAAGAAAAAAAAAGAGATATACATATCGGTCATGGGAGAAAAGGACTTTGGTCCTTGTCATGCTGACCTATGCTTCGAGAAAAGGTGGAGACACCCTCGGGAATAGGGAAAAAACAAGAAAAAAAGAAAAAAAAACCAACAAAGAAAAAGAAAAAAAAATCTGTTATGGGAGAAAAGGAAGAAATTCCCTTTCATAGCAGGTCTTGTTCCAAGACAAGGTGGTCAACACCCTTGGGCAAGAAGCTGGCTGTGGAAAAGGTGGCAACACCCAACAGTCTAGAAAGTGGATTTATTAATTGACATCCCCAGGATCCAGCTCCAAAGATGCCTCCCTTGGTACGCTGTGTCCTGTGCCTTTCTGCAGAGTGTTTGACAATCCTCTAGCAAACGCTATGTTCCTATGTAACACAATGTTCGATTTGATGGCTACCTCCCTGGGTATGCCTCTTCAACAACAACAACAGACGACGCGATCTTCATCGACAAACAATTGAGTGATGCGAGCATTCATCCTAACCGGATGGGGAAGTGAGTACGGGTTGCCCTTTGTAACTATCAACAAAGAGTGAGATAGAGGGTGGGGCGAGAGACCAGTCTTTTCCCTTCAAATCAAGTGAGAGGTGAGAAGTGTGAATGAAGTGTTGTACGCACGGGATGGGCCTCTCAATGCACAAAGCACGATCTGTTTTAGTGCACTGCACCATAAGGCTCCTTGGCCTTCCTTCTCGCACCTATGCCGGCACAGGGCAGGATGCAAAGCTGCACCATCAAATGCTCACAAGGCATACAACCTCTGCACAAGTGACCGTGAGGATTACATCAATGGGTTTCAGGACATGGTTGCCCTCTGTATCTTTCAACAAAGAGTGAGACATAGGGTGGGCTGAGTGTGACTGGAGTTTCTTCAATCAATTACCGAGAGAAGAGATTGAGGGACGTTATGACCTTTGGCGCAAGGTACATTCTCTTTTTCTTATGCATCCATGGGGTGGGTCTCTACCATCATCACAGGACACGCCACCCTGTTCTATACACTGCACTATAAGGCTCCCTTGCCTTCCTACTTGCACCTATGCCCGACGGGTTGGACGCACTGATGCACCATCAACTATGCACCCTGGCATACTCCCTCTGCACCATTCCTTTGTCGCTTCCTAAACCGGGGTGTGAGACATGGGTTTTTATCTTGTTTTCCTCGAGTGATATTAGTCATTGGGCGAGTGACCGCTCTTTCATTCCATATGAGTGATTGTGCGTTGAGTGCAACATTCCTCATCATCGACGAATTTCTTGCGATTCCTTCAACCAGCTACCTCCTTGGGTGCTGCCGCGTGGACCCTACCATGAAGGACGTGTGCTGTGAAGATATCTTGGCACTTCCTGTAGCCGACAACGACAGTGGACGTGCCATCAACAGATAACCTTGATTCTTGACAACATGGGCCAAGTTTTTTTAACCCTATACCTTGTGTTGTCAATGATGTTCATGTTTTAAGTGTGGGGACGTTCATGGATGGTCTATTATGTGGTATTAAGTCCCTGTTGCTCAGTCAACCCTATCCGTTAAGGTTTTAAGTGTGGGGACGTGTCCCTGCGCGTCTACATTGCATACTGCCTTGCATATGCCTCAATTTGATCATGCATGTCCACCATGACTTTTTGTTACACTCCTGGGGTCTCTTCCCCACCCATCCGTCCATTGTCACCCCTCCCTTGGGGCTGTTCCTCCTCCATTTTTCTTTCTCTCTTATTTTGCTGTGTTTCCTCGTGTATGTACCCTACGTTCAGTGGCATCCCCATTTACTTTTATAGCCCTGTTTGTCCCTTTGAACTGTCTAATTTTCCTCTTTACCTAACCCTATTCCACTGCACGATTTTTGCGTTCTTAATTTTTGACGGATTTTGCGTAAATTGGTCAGTTTTCCATGTGAACGTGCTTTTCTTGTTTCGGAACCGTGATCTAACGTCATAGTCCTGCCAACCACTTCTCCCCTGACATTTTTCCTTTTTACTCCGTATCCTTCTGATGCACGGTTTGTCCAATATTAATTTTGCGGTTTTTCGGGACTTTTTTTTGTTTGTCTTTTTGACATTTTTCCATGTGAACCTGCCTTGTTTGCATCAGAATTTCAATTTGATTTGACAGCCGTGTCCATTGCACCTTCCCCACCTTTTTTCTTTTTCCTCCACCCTCTTTCGACTTCTCGATTTTTAATCATTAATTTTTAAATCTTTATTTTGGGTGTATTTCTAGAGCCCATTCATTCTAGGAGCTTTGCCTTTGCGCGAGAAGGTAAGTGATTGGAAGCCCTTCATCTTAGCTTCACTCTGATACCATTGAAGTGTAAATTGGATGTTGGGTGTGTACCTAGCGAACACCAAAAGGTTCCCAAGAACAAAGAATTCTACTTAAGCTCAAAAAGCAAGAAACAAGAGTTGCACAACATGAAGAAAAGAGACAAATTGGGTACAATCTCCTCCCATGCCTTCTGTGAGCGCTTCACAAGGTATGAATTTATAAATTTATTCATCTCCAAGCTAAAAAAAATAGCCCAATTTTACAATAAGCATGTGTGGTGTGCAGATCAGATGCTGTACGCTCGCGTAGTGAATGTCGAAAGGTCCCCAAGAACAATAGAACTCTACTTTTTGCACAAATTACAAGGTAAAAAGCATGAACGACAAGTGCAAGAGACCAATTGGGTGCAATCTCCCCCCATGCCTTGTGTGAGCGCTCCACAAAGCATGTATTTTATGTATATTTCATCTTCAAGCTCAAATAATAGCCCAATTTACAAAATAGCAAGCTTTTAGCTTTTGAGTTTGCTTTAACACAAAAATAGGAATAAAGCTAATGGACGGTGCCCAAAGAGTCTGGCACGCCCAATACAATGTCCAAATAGAAATAACATAACCGTGCGCCCATGCGCATACAAAATAATAATAAATAATCGATGCCTCAATAAATAGGCATGACAAAATATAGGCGTGGCGCCTATCAAAATATAATCCATAAATCGAATACTCGCTATCCTCCAATGCTTTCCTCTGCTACTGCTGCTATCTCTACACATCAACTGAAGCATTCACAATCGTTAGTAAAATAATACAATTAAACTTACAAAAGTGAATACCTAGCAGTCTTCAGCTACATAAATAAATCAACTGGTTAGAAATAAATCCTAACCTTAATTTATTACGAGTGTGCACTCTAAACTCATAAACGCTTATTAATTTAATATGCATTTTTCGGAATCACCCGCTATGGAATCACCCATGTACACACTAAATTAATGAAATGCACGAAAAGGACAGGTGTCCCCATCAACTTCTCGCACAAAGAATCCACTTTGTGTATGAGCCCCGGTCATCAAAGTTTACGGAATCCACTGTAAAACCTCACGGAATCCACCGTGAAATATGCCTCCTAGCATCAATGTTTTAGCTTTTGTGTTTGCTTTTGTCTAAATAAAGAATAAAGTGGTTGGGTGGCCCATATTGAGTGTTGAAATGACCTATTTTTTTGGTTGATTTTTGTTGTTTTTGAGAGCTGAATGTTGATTTTATGAGATGATTGATTGGTTTGGAAGTGGTTTGAGAGTGTTCTGGATAGGTTGGAATGGTTTTATTAAGCTCATGATGTTTATTAGTAGGTGAAGTTCTGTTGATGTTCTGATATGTTCTGTTTGGTCCTGATAGCTTCTGTTTTGTTCTATTTTCTCTTTGTATGGAAGGATGGAGTATTGATTGATAGGGTTTGAGATTGTTTGAAATCTTATTGAGTGATTTTTGATGGTTTGGAATGGTTTTGGTATGAGTTATGTGGTTCTGATGCTTTCTGTTGACCTTCTGTAGCTTTCTGTTGAGCTTCTGTGAGCCTCTATAGACCTTATGTATGCCTTTGTATGTGTTCTGCTGGATGAGAGTGTAGCTTGGGAAAGTTTTTTAGCCTTGGAAAGAGGTGAATACAAGTGCAAAAGAGCTAAAAGAAGTCAAAGAAGTAGCTGCTGAAGACTCAAGTAAAGACTAGAGTGAAGTGACAGTGGTGAGCTATGAAGAGTCACTGTAGTGGCTCTGGTGCCTCTTCGCATCTGACATACCTTTTGGGAGGTGTATCCACGACCTAATGAGGGTTATTGTGAGTGATTATTGAGTGATTGTAGTGAGGCTTTGATGTATTATTGAGAGTATACTATTGTGAGAGAGATCATACGCAAGAGATAATTGATTCTATGTGAAACATTGTATCTTTCTATGAGGGAGAAGACTATGAAGACAATGAAGATGAATACTATGTGATTTCTTTCCATCAAAAGTTTTGTTCTCTTTGTCTATTAATGAAGAATATGAAGAACATGATGAAGTTTGTTAAAGATAAATCCGTGGGAGATATCTACTATGATGCTGCGTGAAGAATTGCTATTTTCTTTGTTTTGATGATCAAAAGAATGAAATAAAAGCTTGTTGATGTTACAAGATAGATTTTCTTGCAAGAGAATTCCCTTTTCCTTGGTGTTCCTCTTGGGGCTCCAGCCCAAAAGTCGGGCTATGCCCAAATATAATATCCAATAATGAAATATTTAAACCATGTGCCTATGCACATAAAAAATAATAAATATTTATCAAGTGCTTCAATAAATAAGCACACCTAAATAAATATTAACACCGCGCATTTAATGATAAGACACATGTCTATCAAAAATGATAATTTATTCTAAGTAATTTGAATACATGCTATCGCCCAATGCTTCCCAACACCACCATCACTTGCTCTACACAGCAACTAAAGCATTCACAATTGTTAGAAAATAATAAAATTAATGCGACAAAAGTGAATACCTAGCAATCTTTAGCTACAAAATAAATAAATAGGTTGGAACTGTGTCCTAATCTTAATTTAATATGAGTGTATTCTAAACTCGTAAACGTCCATTAATTTATGTATTTTATGGAATCACCCGTCATGGAATCACCCACGTACACATTAAATTAACTTGACGCCCGAAAAGGACAGGTGTCCCCGTCAACTTCTTGCCCAAGGAATCCATCTTGTCTATGAGCCCCAAAAAATAAATTTAGTTTTACGGAATCCACTATAAAACCTCACAGAATCCACCATGGAATAAAAAACTCATGGAATCCACCGTGGTCTCATAGAATCCATAGTGAAATATGCCTCTTGGTATCAAAAGTACTTGCCCATGAGTATGTTCACGATACAAACTCACCTCCTAGTATATCTTTTGGATGAAGTGGAGATTATGGGACCCATTCATACTCGATGGATGTTCTTGGAGCACTTCATGAAAACCTTGAAGATCTTTGCATGACAATGAGCTCGTCTAGAAGGTAGCATGGCTAAAGGTTAGCTAGTGTTGGAGGCATTAGTGCATATTTCAAAGTGGCTGTTGACGATGGATTCAAATAACAATATACTATGGACAGTGAAGGATAATGATAGACTAACATGAGATGTGATCATTGAAAGTGGAGTAGAAAAGAGGATGGATGGTGCCATGTAGGAGAAAGTGAATCATTTTTATACGATGCATCATCCATCCATGGGGAAGTGGCTCCATAGATATGAGTAGGCCAAAAGAGAACATGAGGGAGCATGATTAGAATTTTGACACAGTATATGCCATTGACTGATTCAATATCCTAAGGGCATAGAGGAGATGCTACGGTTTATTCCTATGCAATGGTTATATGAAGCTTTGACTGTAGCTTTGTGTGAAAGGGTAGAGGTCTCTAGGGATAAGTAGTAATTCTCAAGAAAATGTAGTCGATAGGTGATCACATGCTTTCTTTGTTATCATATCTAGATTTTATATGCAACAACTAACCTAATTGTAGGTGATTGCATCCTTCCTTGGTTATCATATCTAAATTTTATATGAAACAACTAAACTAAATTTTTCAATATACAATACAAAATCTATAGTGTGGCATAGTTGCATGGGTGATATTTTCAAGTTCAGCACATTGATAAAATACGATCCCACAATAGACTATGGTGTCATGGCAAAGTTCAAGCAAGTGAGTCAACGACGGGCCATGGATCTGAATACTATAGTAGATGAGATGAAGTATTTTGACAACTTGTAAAGTGTTGTCTCAATGGATTATTGTAGCTTCTTCATGATTATATTCAATGTACAATGGTTTAAAGTGGTATTAGAAGGAGCTAGGACAACCATTCGACAAGATCCATCTAGATTTCTAGAGGTAGATTTCAAGAAAAGATAGAATAATCTATGAGACATGTTTATGTTGTTGGGTCATTATAAGCAAGTGCATAACCTTTTTTGTTAATTTTTTTACAACATGAAATAATCACAAATGGTAATTTACTCTTTACAACACACTAATATGTGATATTGAACATGTAATCTTCTATTCAAATCCCTTGAAACCTCAATGGTGGTATATTGTGCCATCAACATCTTAGAGCACGCCAAATGTATGATGAAAGCAATGTCCCCAACATGGACGAGGAGAGTATGCAAGTAGAGGGATTGATGTTGTGGGGAGTGGAGGACAAGGAGGGGTTAGAGCATGTGGAGGAGACAGACACAAGTAATGTAGATAAAGGGATAGGAGGCCAATAATTTTTTGATAATGAAGTAGACTCCTCTTTCTATACAAACCTATGTATAGACCTTCCAGTGTACACTAAGCTATGCTAAGAGTTTGATATAGAGATGTAGGCTTGGTCATATTTATGTATGCTTGCTCAATTCATTGATAATTCATTTTTAAGGTTGCTTTAGTATATGTATTTTAATTAACATCCTTGTTTGCAAAGTTATATTGTCGTACTTTACTTAAATCCTTATATTGATTATGCTAATATCATTTTTTGATTGTGCAAGTTACATTTTATGATACCTAGAGAGTAAAAAAAGAGTCAAGGAATGACAAATGAGGAGATGCAAGAGTTCTTTATATGTATGTCTCCAAGTCAAAGGGCTCACTTGGAGATATGAAACACGAAGAGTTGTCTCAGTCATGATTTGGTCATTTTTCATGGTCTACCTCAATACACTCTGATGCTTTGATGATCCAATAGGTTGAGTTGACGCTCTAGACTCGCCCTAGAGAGAGGCACAGGGACACCTTGCTTGACTAGAGGAGGGAGTGATTATGGGAGCTGTTGCAGAGATTTAGTTATAACCATATGACCGATTAATAATCCTAGCTCTTGTACTAGTTCTAGAGAGGGTGACTCAAGTGGTTGTTGCGGAGGCACCGATGTAGTGTTCCCATCTCGTTGGTCTAATGGAAACTTATCATCTCTAGGGTTTGTCACACCTACAAGAATGTCTACTCCTGTGACTCTAGGTTTCACTCAACCATTCGTAGATGGCATCCCTATGGATGCTAGTCTAAGAGATAACACCCCTATAAGTACACTAGTTGGATATGAATCTCTTGCTTATGCCTAGGAGTGTAGTCATAGGTGGGAGGAGGTACACCTTAGACATACCCTAGCAGGATACAAATACCTTGTGATTGAGATTACAAGTACTATGATCATGAATGATGAGGAGAAGAAGGTGATGGGTTGTATGATAGAGTTGTGTCAACAAGTATTTAAATACAATCTTTTAGACCATTGGAAGAATATACTAGAGGGAAGCAAGGACTATATGGTAGCATCCTTGCATGAGGAGTTCCCAGTACCTATGATGTAATGTGCCTGCCTATCAGTTATCTAGGTACATTTTTAGTGGTCCATCGAGAAACCAATCTAAGCAACAACGTCCAGCACTCCCATGGAATGTTACAGGGTTTGTCCTAGGGTTTCTTGATTTTTCCTTCCAACAAAACATTCGCAGCGAACCCACTAGGATAAACCTAAAACTTGAGTCCCTAGTGATCAAGGTCTCCTAACAGCTTCTAGTGTTGAGTGCTGGACATTTGGACATCCTACTTTACACAGAGATACCCAAAATGAAGTAGATCCATGCCGCACTTGGTTCAAAGAGAATGGGAAACAAGAGGTTTCCCTAATCAATCTCTTATCTCGTAGGGCATAGTTCCATTTTAGTCCCCTAAAATGACATGAATCGGGGTTCTAACCTAACAATTTATGGGGGTCGACGTCGGCAAAACCTTGTGAGAAGCCTCTCAGTTCTTCGGGACCACCTTACCATAGGACAGAGCAGTCAAGAGTTCCACCCACCCACTTCCCTCAGTAGGCATTCTTTAGTTATCTAATTAGGTCCTATCACATTTATGTGTGACATTTAAAAACCAGCTTCCTTAATTAAGTCTTTTAAGGAACAAGGTTTGTTCCCATATGTTATAGCACTGACGCAAAAATAGAGCAGACGGTCCTTTTGACAAACAAGCTCCTTAACTTATTTTGCAGTTAATCTTTGTCTCCTACCCATACAGGAGAAATGATTTATCCCTTCTGCCCAACAGAAGTACTCGATCATCCAAATCACATGGCACCATAAATTTCATCATTCATCTAGAATAGGATATTCCAATGCCTCAAACGTTGGGCTCACGACGACAGCCTTTACCTCTGTTCCAGACTAGCCAAGGGTGTCTAGAGATCCACTTGACCCCAAGTAGACTAGGAGTGAAACACAATTTCCATGGTGGCCTTTTCACCACTTGACCTTTGGCCTGTG
This sequence comes from Lygodium microphyllum, assembly GCF_053477565.2. NCBI lineage: Eukaryota > Viridiplantae > Streptophyta > Polypodiopsida > Schizaeales > Lygodiaceae > Lygodium > Lygodium microphyllum. The sequence goes on along the minus strand of NC_141149.1, from coordinate 98,546,158 downwards.
AATCAAGTAGTGCCCTCGTGGGTTGAAACATGGTGTGACCTTAGAGATGATCCACCCACGCAAAATATCATTTCCTTAATTAATCCAATTAAGAATCAAGTGCAATCAAGGCATTCAGCCCTAATATCATTTCCCAAGAAACATTCCTTTATTCCCATGGCAACTTGTCATCATAGACCCTTGCCATGCATTTACCATCAAACACAAGCACTTGGAATAATCATTCAAATCACATCCCAACAATTAGTTTAATGCAAAAGCCTTTAGGACGTTATTTAATCAATCAACAAAAAAATGGTATCCATCGTGTATTTTCTCTCCCTCTTGGGATTAAGAGTGGTTCTATATAAAATTTACTTAACACACCTTTCTTTCAACTAAGATATATGTTATGGTTTCAACCACTGTTCCAGACATAAGTTCTATTAATCACTTACATTGATCGATAACCCAACCTTCTTCCCAATAAGTACAAAAGCATCGCGGTCTTTGCCTTGACTCGGGTTTTCCTAACTCCTTGAGTCACCACTTGCCTTTGAGGCTTCCAATGTATCAAACATGAGTTATCGGTTCATGCTATCAGCAAAAGCTTGGGCAAAGACCTAGAGTTTTGAAAATGATTCTCTTTAGGCTAGGTTTCTTTCCATGCAATCCATCAGGCATGCAAGTTGCAGTTTATACCTTTAAAGTGATGAAGATGCCCTACTATTGCGAGGACAACAATGCATGAAGCCTTATATGTTGTTTATGAATTTATTGCATGGCATATGAATGTAATTAACTTCTCCTAATACATGTATTTGAGAACTCAATCCTTCAAATACTTGAGATAAAGTTTATATTTTTGAACGAACTATTCTCACGTGGTTTAGCGGGAATCAAAGAAAGCATCTATTAATTTGAAAATACAATACTTACGACCGGAAACACAATTGGATTGGGGGTGATGTCCTCACGCGAGGTTTTTTTGCAAATTATGGGATTTTTGCCCCTGTATTTGATGTTCTTTGATTGGGGGCCATTTCTCAATCTTCTTCGCTTTAAACGCGATCCCGACAAGACTTCAACTATTTCTCAAATAGTGAGGCTGATTGGGGGAAAATTAGGCTCTGGATGACCAAGTGAAAGGAGGGGGGAGAAGAACACCACATGTGATCACTCTCTAAGGAGGGGAAGAGAAGGACTTTGGAATATTCTTGCTCCCTCTCTCTCCATCTTCTTCTTCTTCTTCTCTCTTTTCACTTCTTATTATTCTTCTCCCTCTCTTCTCACCTCTCTCTCTCTCTCTCTCTCTCTCCCTCTCTCCCTCTCCCTCTCCCTCTCTCTCTCTCTCTCTCTCTCTCACCCTCTTTGCCTATGTAGCATTCATGCATTCTGTCCTTCCCCTTTTGCTTACGATGGGGGGGGGGGGAATCATTGTCTTCATCTCCAACCTTATTGTCATCTACCTCTTCATTGTCTCCTTCTTTCTTGTCATCACCTCGCCTCCTTCCTCCCCTCGCAATCATCGTCACCCTCATCCACATGGAGTGTTTATTGCAACTCCACTGTCTATGTCTTGTGCTTCATCTTTGTCAACTATGGCTCCTTCTCCCTCGTCGACATCGTCCTTTCCCCTTCTCTTGACATCATCACACCACTCTCTCTCTCTATCGGCAACGATAGGGTGGAGAGAGTAATAACAAATTTTGCATTGATTAAAAATTATAGGGGGGAAGGGTTTCCTATGCGGAGAAGCAGGAGAATATTACATCCTCTCCCCCTTAGAGAACTTGAGATGTCCTCATATTGGAAGAATTGGGGAAGACAAGCATTAATGGGGCTTAAGGCCTATGAGTTAGGACCCACCATGCGTCCTTTGCACTACCCGTAATGACTCAAATAGTGCAACTCTTATTATTACAATTAATCATGGGTAAAAGAGTATGATTTATTTCCAATATAAGTTATATTACATGCCGATAAAACTTCTAGGATTTTTAATGGTCCGGAAGAGGTGTAGTAGATTCCAAGTATTCATCCTCATCTGATTCCTCTATATATCCACAGACTGCGCTTGTATAGCTTCATTTTCAATATCTTCTAGGACAATCTACTTAGATGTGTCCTAGATCATTGGAAGCATTGACGATAGGGACATCTCCTACAGATGTGCCCTATCTCTCCGCACGTGTGGCATCTCTTGCCCTAATCTCGGGGATCATCTTTGTCACAATTGCCCAATCTAAGTTCTTGGATGATTGGGTTCGCCCAAAATAATGCATCTTGCAGATCTGTTGGACACATTGCTTCAAGATAGTAGTTCAGAGGAGTGTTCCGGCCATGACAAAACTTGGATACTTGTTGTGCAATATCCATAGGTGGTGCATATTTTAGTAGGGTTACAAACGTTGAGTAGTAGGTTTTCAAGGTTAATTCCAACTACTTTAGCTTGAAGAATTCATTCATCCTCAAAGTTTGGTAGGTTGGCAGAAGGTATCATCTACATACAACATCTTTCAGCTGAGTCTAAATGACAGCCCCTTCAAAAATACCTTGATCTTTGCACCATTGCTTCCACCATATCTAAGCCTGGCCAACTAACTTAAGTTTGGGTATCATTGCTTGATTGGCAAAACCAGTTCCTAAAGTAGAAAAATAATCATCCATTGACTCAATCCATATCTCTGCCTCTGTTGCGACGTCTATCCCTTCTCCACCAAACTTGGGTGCCTTAACTTGCTTGAGAAGGAATTTCTTCTCTTGCATGTCAGCATTCGTGGGGTGCAAAAGATGCCTGATAGTAAAGACATACAACTTAGATTACTCTGTTTAGTATATGCCTACAAACCATACATTATCAATCACGCAATATTATGAAGTTTAACTCTGATACCAATTCTAATTGTTGACATGACAAGCTCAACACATGTGGACATTGATGATGGACCGCCTGGTTAGATGGGTCCACACATCTACACTTAGCACGTCGGTGGTCATTATGACTCTCACATGGCCACTGACTCATTACTTATTATATTCAGGTTGTTACACCTATTTACAGAACTGGCATAGTTATACTGCTAATCGACTAGTGTAGTCGGTTATGCATTGTTTGACTTAATAGGCCACTTTCCTTTATATTGTATCTTATCCATACTTTGTGTACATTGTAAAGTGTGTGGAAGAAGAAGAAGAAATCAGCAAGAAAACGTTTTGGCCTCCATCTCTCTTCTTGTCTCTTGAGTGAGCTTCTCCTTGTGCATTCTGTGTGTGTTCGGTGCAGCATCTTGAGCAAGTCCCCCCACCAAGCGATTCTTGACACTAATGTGCTCGGTTGTCCATGCACATTTTCAATGGTCCATCAAGAGATGAATCTAAGCGATGCCGCCAACACTCCCATGGAATGTTATGAGGTTTGTCACCTAGGGTTTCTCGAGTCCACCTCGCAACGGAACGTTCGCGGTCGAACCCACCAGGATCGATCTGAAACTTGAATCCCTAGTGGTCAAGGTCTCCTGAAAGCTTCTAGCATTGAGTCTTGGACATCAAACTTTATGTACGGATACCCAAGCCGAAGCAGATCCATACCGCACTTGGTTCAAAGAGAATGGAAAACGAGAGGGTTGCGCTAGTCAACCTCTCTTCCCGTAGGGCATAGTCCCATTCCGGTCCCCCAAAATGGCATGAATCAGGGTTCTAACTTAACAATTTCTAGGGGGTCTTGACATCGGCAAAACCTTGTGAGAAGCCTCCTAGTTCTCTGGAACCACCATGCCATAGGATAGACTCATCGAGGGTTCCGCCCATCCGCTTCCCTCATCAGTAGGTGTTCTTTAGCTATCTAATTAGGTCCTATCACATTTATGTGTGACATTTTAAAATGATCTTTCTTAATTAAGACTTTTAAGGAACATGGTTTGTTTGCATAAGTTATAGCACTGACATGAAAATAGAGCAAATGGTCCTTTTGAAAAACAAGTTCCTTAACTTATTTCCCAGTTAATCTTTGTCTCCTACCCATACATGAGAAATTATGTATCCCTTCTGCCTAGATGAAGTACCTGGTCCAAATCACATGGCACCATAAATGCCGTCCTTTATCTAGAATAGGATCTTCCAATGCCTCAGATGTTGGGCTCATGACAATATTCACCTCCCTTCTCGACTAGACAAGGGGTGTCCAGAGATCCACCTGACCCCAAGTGACCTAGGAGTGAAACACAATTTCTGTGGTTGGCCTTTTCACTGCTCGACCTTCTGCCTGTGAATTGAGCAGTTCCCTTGCATGTTGAAATGTGATGTGACCTTGGAGATGATCCACCCGTGCAAAATATCATTTCCTTTATTAATCCAATTCAGAATCAAGTATAATCAAGGCATTCAACCCTAATATCATTTCCCAAGAAAACATTCATTTATTCCCATGGCAACTTGTCATCACATACCCTTGCCATGCGTTTATGATCAAACACAAGCACTTGGAAAAATCATACAAATCACATCCCAACAATCGATTTAATGCAAAAGCCTTTAGGACATTGTTTGATCAATCAACAAAAATAATGGTATCCTTTTCCAAACATTGCATGAATAGTCGCGATAACCTTTCCATCGCGTATTTTCTCTCCCCCTTGGGATCAGGAGTGGTTCTATGTAAAATTTACTAACACACCCTTCTTTTGGCTAAGGCACATGTTACGGTTTCAACCACTATACAAGACATAAGTTCTATTAATCACTTACATTAATTGATAACCTAGCCTTTTTCCCAACAAGTACAAAAGCATTGATCTTTTCCTTGACTCGGGTTTTCCTAACCCCTTGAGCTCACCACTTGCCTTTGAGGCCTGGAGATGTTGTTTGCATCTAGCCCAACCCCCAATTGGATTGATAAACATAATTGCTGTCGAAGGAGGACCTCAAGGCATCTTAGTCTTAATCCTTATGACCATTGCTTATACTAGTAACACACATTATCAAGATTCCGATCTATTAAACATGAGTTATTAGTTTGTGCTATCTGCAAAAGCTTGGGCAAAGGCCTAGAGTTTCGAAAATGATTCTCTTTAGGCTAGGTTGCTTGCCATGCAATCCATCAAGCATGCAAGTTGCAACATGTACCTTTAAAGTGATGAAGACGCCCTACTATTGCGAGGATGGGAAGTCAACTGTGCTCGAAGCCTTATATGTTGTTTATGAATTTATCATGTGGCATCTGAATGCAACTAACTTCTTCTAATACATGCATTTGAGAACTCAATCCTTCAAATACTCTAGGAAAAGTTTATCTTTTTGAACGAACTATTCTCACGTGGTTTAGTTCGGGTCTAATGCATATCATGCGGGAATCAAAGCAAGCATCTATCAATTTGGAAATACAATACTTACGACCAGTATCGTAGTTGGATTGGTGATGATGTCCTCATCCAAGGTTTTGTTGCGAATTATGGGATTTCTACCTGCATTTGACGTTCTTTATTTGGGGGCCATTTCCCAGTCTTCTTTGCTTTAAGCGTGGTCCCCACAAGACTTCAACTACCTCTTTCTCGAATAGCGAGGCCAATTGGGAGGAAAATTAGACTGCGGATAACCAAGCAGAACGAGGGGGGGAGGTTTTTGTAAGTTTTCATTTGATTTTTCTCACTTTCTTATTTGGAAAATCACTTGTACTAATAGCCTTATTTCTAAGAATGCTACTTTGTTTTCTTTACAACATTCTATCACAAATCGTGATCTTACACGTTTGGAGAGTCAATATGCAGAGAGACACAATCTCATTGCACTTATTGATAGATTGTGTGTATGTGGTGGTCCAATAAGTCAATCCTCTTTCTTTTTTACAATCATTTGTTTTTTTGTGATATATTACATATTGTGGATTGATTTTTAGTTGTTTATGCAGAGTGTGTTTGATGCTCCATCACATGGGATGAAGCTTTCAGATGGGGAGAAGTTGTAGCATGTGCTTAGATTCATGGAGTGCATATCTTTTTTCTTTTGGCCCTATGACCATGTAGCATTCCTTAGATATATTTCTTATCCTTTGTATAAAACCGTATTTTATGATATTTATAGATACATTTCAATGTTTGTTTTGGACTCTCCTCTCTATGGTTCTATGTATTTTTATGAGTTGTCATCATCAATCTTATACTTATTTGAATATTGAATCAACGATACTTATTTTTTAGTATCTCATGATATAATTTTTTCTTAACGATTGTGTATTCAATATGTAATTACTTTATAGAATATTATTCAGCACATGGTAGTGGGGGTGGCAGGGTAGCAAGTGCTACTAAATTTTTTTCTCTACAACTATCGCTATTTGCATTGCTAATTTACATGCACCTGTCGCTATTTGAGTCGATATATGCATTGCAATTAGCATTGTCATTTGCGTTGCTATTTGCATTGCAAAAGCGATGCTACTAGCGACAGATTTGTAGAGACATCTATATTGATGCTTTTATTGACGAGGGGAAAAAAACTTTTGATGAATATTTGCATCACTTTAAACATCGGTATGTGGCCTGTATCTTAGAGTGATGTGTTAGAAGTTATGCATGCAAAATTCCTTTGAAAGAATACTTGGAAATTAAAAAAGCAAACATCTTCATGAGAGCAATATCAACATGAATCTCACGAGTCGACATCTTCATGAGATTGATATTAACATATATACATAGCCTTGTAGTATTTTACTATATGAACAAGGTATGAAATCTTCAAAGAGTCGTATATCTTGAAACTTCATGGAATAAACTTGAAACAGTGGCACTAGCTACTACCACAAAGGTTGTGAGCTCATAACTCTTGTTGTAGTTATTCAAGGAGTTATTGGAGTTGCGCGGGGTTAAGTTAGCTTAAGGAGAAAAATTTTAAGTTTGATTCTAAGATTCCAAGGAAGTTGATTTAATCCTACGAGGGTGGGATACATGTTTTACCAATTTTTGATGATTTTCTATATACTCATATAGAAAACTAACCACTATAAGTATTTATTAAATATGACTTTGAATCTATGTATTGTGATGCCTTGTGCTAATTCCATGTCTGATTTAAAGTAAAGAAGATAGTATAACACATGAACACTATATTAGAAAATTTGAAATTTCACATGTACTTTGGAAACTCCCAATACCTTTATTATTTGACCACATGGTCAAATCTTATTGTCTTACTTAAAGGTGGAGTCTACCCTAAATGCTATATAAGCTATCTTCCCAAATCCCACTTTCAAATATGGATCAAGATTTAGCCACGTGGTCAAATATTAATCGCTTATTTGAAATTGAGACTTTAAATTTTTTCAAATTCTCTAATATTGTATTCGTAGATGAACTAGAGCACACATAGTTCCGTTGAATTGCTTTTTTTAATATCTTATTGAGATAAAACTCTAAAGATTTTTTTTCACCAATTTGGGATGTTGATTAGGGATCCAACCTGTTCACTAGTTGAGAATGATCTAAGGTCACATGCTTTTAGAGGTGGAAAGAGGTCCTAAGAGATTCAAATAAGTTGTTCCTTCTCTTCTCTTCTAGAAATATCTTCTAAGAGGGTTTTTGTTTGTCTATATTTTTTTAAAGAGACTCTGTGTTACGATGTTTAGTGGCTCGAGGTCACACAATTTGGAGAGTGATTTTCCTTAGGCATCCATTGATAGTAAGATCTATAAGTATGAGTACTCAGTCTAGAATGTAGGAGCAAGACTTAGCACACACCTTCTATTGTTCTTCTCCTTTAGCAATCATGATGGTGTGATCTCTTCCCTTAGCCCAATAGAATGGTAGCAGGGTGTAAGTTCATTGGCATGGGTTCATTGATGGCGATGCTGCTAGTGGGGGTGATATCGATGTCAGCTACTCTTGCAAGTACGTATAACTAGTGAATAATTGTCATGTAGCCAGCTAGGTAGCTAGTCTATACGATCGAGCCGGGTCGCGTAAGCTGATATAGTCTCTGGCATTGCATTGCGGATGGAATTTGATTCTCAAAGGAAGATGGAGAGAGACTCTGTTGTTTTGATGACGATATTACAAATAGAATGATATGATTGCATTTAGTTTACTATAGGTAACTTGTAATTGATGTCATAAGGATGCTAGAATATTCAACATGCGTACTCATTGCAATTGGCTATGTGTGTATGCATGCATTCATGTAGCTCATGATGGGCTAGTGTGGTCGTGCTCCATGAATGACATTTAGATCACACTTGACTACCGTTGTATCAAAAATAGGGCTACCATTGCCATTGGTGGTGGAATTCCAAGTGGTGAACAACTACCACTATAGTATACTTAAAAGTGGTGGTCGAGTGCCAAGACCAGCATTGGAATCAGTACATGGTGAGCGTTATGTGCCATCCTTCCAGGTGCAGTTATCAAGCCCGCCTTTGACGGATTCTACTATAGTGGACCTACTTTGGCCCTACCAATCTGTCCTCCCTCTCCAAGATGTTGACTTTAAGCTAGTTTGCCAATCCAAAGCCAGCTAGGCATTGGTGTCCTCTCCTCCATTCCTCTCTCCTTGCCTTGCTTGTTAGTGTCCTCTCCTCGATCCCCCCCTCCCTCCCTCTCCCGCCCGATGCCCCCTTGCAAGAGAAATACATGATTCTCTCCTATATTTCTTTGCTAGTTTACCCCTTTCCCCTCTTCATTCACTTTTTGGCAGCTCCATGCATGACCTTTTGGTACAATAATAAAATTTTCAAGTAACTCCTCTCCTCATTCATCTTTCCACAATGTTCACTTGCAACAAAGCTCAATTTTGTCACTATGATCAATACTTGCATGTGAAATATATGGTTACATGCCGTAGAGCCAAATTTGGTTTTGCTACACTACATATTTCTTATGATATAGGGTTTCTCCCAATGTGCTAACTAGTTTTCTCAGTTAGAAATACTCAACACATACTTAGCACTATGATGTAATACATATCAGATATATATCGAAGAAATTAACATGTTAGAATGGTAAGTCTTTGGTACTATTGTAGACTCACATATACAAATAGTTAAAGTTTGAGATGCATTAAAGATGTGGATGGACAGTGCAACAAGTACATGGATAGATATAGAAGAATATATACTCCTAATTGCAATAGTTTCCTATATCAAGAATGATTTTGGAAATGTTGCTCACAAGTGTTAGTATTGTAATCAATAGAAGTATCAGAAACATTGTGTCACTTCCTTATACACTCAAATTTGGAGTCTCATACTTATGAAATTTGAAAAACGCCTATCATAGCGAAACGGTGCATACATTTGAGCATCTAAAATGGGCACATAGTACTCCAAAAGTGGAAGTTGCATATGGTGACAAATCAAGGATTTTCTAAAAAGTAACAAACCATAGATTGCTATACACATTGGCTAGTGAAAACCTTTCCTTTGTCTAATACATAAATAACTTGAAGATCATAGTAGTCATATGTTGATGATTATCTACCATATGTTGTCTAATACATAACTAACTTGAGGAGTATTCATATGTTGATGATTATCTACCATCAAAGATCTAGACAAAGTGTTATAGAGTCATTTTGGAACCAAAAATCAACTTGGACAAGCACAACTATCCATGGTTTGTTGTCTCTGTCTAGTAAGACACGACATACAACTTAAGCACCTAAGTATACATTGACACATTGATGTAATTAGAGGAAACATGGAAATTTTCCAAGGTTTAAGAAGCCTATTGCAAACATTTGTGATCAAGGTCCACTAGATAAAATAGGAACAACAATCTAACACATTGGAGAATGTCTTTTGATGTTGCACCAGAGTTTGCACAAGGGAAGAAATAGGGAGTACACAAGTGATTCAAAGATTGGTTCTAGCACAACAATAAAGATGCTCGATGAACTTGGGTTGAGACATGCTCATGCACTATTATAGAAGTAAAGTTCTACTATAGCTTGAAACACAAGGATGAGGAGGAATATGTGAAGGGTGAAGGGTGAGTGGAATACAATTGGTATGAGTGAAAGAGCTATCTCATCCGTGAGATCATGTTTAGAGTCGATCAAGACTCATAACTTGTCAATAGTGCATAGGATAGATGAGTAAGTCCTAGCTCAAGAGGAAATAGTCCACTATGATACAAAGTATTTAAATTGTTAGTTCATGGATGCAATCATGCTCCTTATGAAATGTTACACTTATAAAAACTAACACAATTAGGAGGTCATGATCTATCAAAGGAAACTTGATCTATCAGTATTACTCAAGAAATATCTAGAAAAAAACAAAGAAATCAAGTCCACATGGTAAGACTCAAAGCACTACCTCATCCAAGAGAACATGTTGAGAGCTAATCAAAACTCATGACAAGTACACACGATGTAGCTCAAGAAGAACTACTCCATGATGATAGAGACTATTAAAAGCGTTAATTCATGCATGCAATCTTGCTAATGGAAATGCTATACTTAAAAACTAGGTGACACATTTGCATATCCATGATCCATCAAATGAGACTTGAGGTGGTATGCCACCCTACCACTTTTCAACACCATCTGCTTAATAATGTTTCATAAATCAATTATATATTGAATACATAATCATCATTGAGAGAGATGCATCATGAGATGTGGAAAAAAAGGTCATTGATTCAATATTCAAATAAGTATAAGATTGATGATGACAACTCGTAAAACTACACATAATGATAGAGAGGAGAGTCCAAAATAAATATGAAAATATATCTATAAATATTGCAAAAAGTAAGTCCATAGAAAGGATGAGAAATATATCTAAGGAATGCTACATAGAAAAAGCTTGCATGGATCAGAGAGCCAAAAAAGGAAAGGATGTGTGGTCCACAAATCCAAGCAACTACTTTAGCTCATCGTGATATCCAAGAGCTCATCTTGACACAATGGAGCATCGAATGGACTTTGTAATATAGACAACTAGATATTAATTCACAATACATATTGCATCACAAAAAATTTTTATTATTGCACAAACAAGAAAGAGTCTTGACTTACTAGGCTATCATGTGTATACAATCTATCTATGAGCGCAATGAGACTATGTCTCTTTGCATACCGAGTCTTCAAACCTATAGGATCACGGTTTGTGATGAAGTGCTATAAAGAAAACAAAGTAGCATAATTAGAAATAATGTTATTAGTATAATTGATATTCCAAATAAGAAATTGAGAATAACCGCTGCTACTCCTTAGAGGATACACAACCCTTGCCTCAATTGTGCTCTTGCTGCCTCCCACTATTGCCACCATCATCTTAGAGAGTTTGTAGACTCCTCTGTAAGTCTTTGCCAATCTTCTGCATCCAACCACTTGGGCTTTGAGGTGCCACTCTTGCATGCATTTGATCATCTATGTGACATGTATGTATACATACAATCCATTGTCTATCCCATGCAAAATCTTTTTGTTGTCATATGTAATATTCTCCCGCCACTATGCATAGGAAACCCCTCCCTTCGATAAATTTTAATCAATGCAAAATTTTAAATTATAACTTAAAGGAGAGGATATGGTTGAAGATATTCTAAGACATTGATAATATATCAACTTAAATTTAGAAATGATTGAAGTTCTAAGAAAGAACACTAGGCTAAAGATGCCATAGCAACCCAAGATTGACTCTCCTTTCAAGAAAATAGGCTAACTCTCGTACCAAGTTTATGACACCAAGTGTCTCTGTAGGGACTGCTAGTTAAATATAAGAGGCATTAAGGGGCTAGGAGGGTCCCACTGACCAGTTTTAGATATAGATTAGACCCCTTCAAGGGAGTGGCCTCTACTTCTAATGCACCACTAGAACCAAAATAATTTTCTCCATGATTTAATTTTTTCTTATTTTTTATTTTGAAAAAAATGGCAGGAACACACTCTATCATAACCATCTACAGTAGCTTTGCTAGATTGAAAGGGAAGATAATAGAACAAGGGCAAGAGGTGGAGCTGAGGCGCTAAGAGAATGACGTCTCCTCATTAGAATGAGAATGATAGCTATCAATAACATCATGAGAAGAATTACTAAGTGATGCCCAAGGGGGAGACGGGCTATTGATTGTGATTGTTAGGATTACCAAGGAGGAAAATACTTATTGAGGTGTTAGCTATCAATAAAAAAGGGATCATCAGAGGCATCAATGACTTGCACTTGGATATAGCCATTAGGATTGATTGCTAATACTTTGTAACGGCCTATCCAATGCTGTTGGAGCTTTTCGTGAAACTTTCCAAAATGCGAGTCATAAGCAAGGATGAGATCACCTTCCTTGAATTCCTTTTGCATGATGAAGCTATCATGGTAATCTTTGAACCAAGCCTATGTGGCTTTCATATACTGGAAGGCCATCCTTTGAGTCTCATCCAAACATTTCAAATATAGGAGATGGTGCTGCAAAGTTTCAGCATCTCCTAATCGTTTGTGATGGTCACTTGCAAAGAGGGCAATTCTAAATTAATGGAAAAAAAACTTTTATACTGTAGTGAAAGGGAGCGATGGATTGAAGGTTGGACTCCAAAGCTATGGCGGGAGAGCAAGAGCAAGAAAGGGAGACTATAGAAATGGGAACTCCAACAGTCACAATGTGTGATTGGGTCTTCCTTTATTCAAACTTTCACTAAAAGAATAAAGAATAAAGTGACGGCGATGGGCGCCCACAACCTACAGTGTGCAGTGGTGGTGACTATCAGTGTAGTAATACACGGGCGGCTAGGCAGAGGCGCCTTTACCCCCAACAACCTCCCACTTAAAGGCGAATCTGCCCCAGTGAGGAGTGAAAAGAAAAAGAAAAAAGACAGTACAACATGTACACATGTACAACAGGATGAGGAAAGACGTCATCTCATTCCACACCCATCAACCTCCTGAGGAAGGCAAAGTGCTCTGTAGAGAGGCTTTTCGTGAGTAGATCTGCATGATTCTGGTCAGTTGAGATCTTGACAAGATCAACAGACTTGTCCTCAATGACCCCATGTATGAAGTGTTACCTCACCTCAATGTGTTTCGTCTTCGCATGGAAGATCGGATTCTTGGCTAATTGAATAGCACTCATAGAATCCAAATGCAGTGTAGGGATAGCATCAATACCAAGTTCAGCAACTAAACGACCCAACGAAATGGTCTCCTTGCAAGCCTCAGTGGTTGCAACATACTCGGCCTCTGTAGTAGAAAGGGCCGTGCATTTCTGCACCCTGGACATCCAAGAAACAACACCTCCAACATAGGTCAATACATAGTCGAAAGTGGACTTCCTACTATCTGCATGTCCTGCATAATCAGAGTCAGTGTACCCCACGACTCCTGTATCCTAGCTGCCATAGCATATGCACATATTTGCAATGTTCTTTAGGTACCTCATGATACCCTTCATGGCATCCCAATGCTTCTTGCCAGGTGTAGCCATATAGCGTGCCACAACACCAATTGCAAAGGCAATATCTGGACGAGTGGCTATCATGGCATACATAATACTATTCACTGCGGATGCATAGGGAATCTTGGCCATCTCGGCCCTCTGCTTATCTGTCTGCGGACAATCAGCCTATGATACCTTCACATAAGAAGGCAATGGATAGCCAATAGGCTTTACATCCTACATGTGGAAGTGCTCAAGGACTTTATGAATGTACTCCCTCTGTGACAAGTAGAGGAGTCCCTGATGCTTGTCGCATCTAATGTGCATACCAAGTATGTGAGTGGTCTATCCCAGATCTTTCATCTCAAAGATCTTCTTGAGCTGAGCCTTAAGAGCATCTAGCCCATCATGAGCTTTCCCTGCTCTCAGCATATCATCCACATAGAGTACCAAAATCAATAAAGAACCATCACGAGCTTTCTTTGTGTAAATACACGGATCCATAGCACTCTGGCTGTAGCCCTGTGACTGCATAAAGGCATCAAACTTATGATACCACTCCCTAGCAGCCTGTTTCAAGCCATAAAGACTTTTCTTCAATTTTCACACTAGGTGTTGCCTGCTAGGTTCTGCAAAGCCCTTAGGCTACTCCATATAAATCTCATTATGCAAGTCCCCATGTAAGAAAGCCGTCTTGACATCCATCTGGTATAAATCCAAGTCAAGCTGAGCAACCAAAGCCAAGACTAAGCGCAGGGTGGTGATCTTAACCATAGGAGAAAAGACCTCGTCAAAAATCCATACCATGCTCCTACTTAAAACCCTTTGCTACCAATCTAGCCTTGTATGCCAGCTTGGGGTATCCAGGGGTACTTTTTAGCTTGTACACCTACTTGCATGGCAAATCCTTCTTGCCCGTAGGCAAGGAAACTAAATCCCAAGTGTCATTCTTATGCAAGGAGTCTATCTCAGACTACATAGCCCTCTCCCAGGAGTGACTGCCACCCCTACGCATAGCCTCATCATAGGTGAAAGGCTCTCTTATATCTGTAACCAAGACATAATGCATCGAGGGCTGAAATCTATCAGGTAAACGTCTGTCTCTACTAGACCGTCTCACGGCAGGCTCTGTTGCTTGCCCAGTTGCTTGTCCAACACCCTGACCATGAGCATTTGCTGTAGCTGTAGGCTATCCAACTAGCTCTGTGGGAGCTCTCAGCTCCTCCTGAAATATGACCCTGTGGATCTCAACAACTCTTTCAGGCTGCCGATGCATCTTGTCTTCATGGAAGACTATATCATGACTACGGATGACTTTCCACGCCTGCAGATCCCAGAGATGGTAACCCATCTCGCCTGCATCCCCATAGCCAAGAAAAATGCATTTGACACTCTTAGGATCTAGCTTACTTCTCTTGTCCCTGGACACATGGCAAAATGCCTCACATCCAAAGACACGAAGATGTGCATAAGAGGGAGGTTTTCCAGTCCATACCTCCTCTACAACATGGAAATCCAAACCACTAGAAGGTAATCTGTTTATGACATGCTGAGCTGTACTAACTGCCTTAGCCCAAAAGCTCTGTATTAGGCCTGCATGGCTAAGCATACTACGTACACGCTCCTAGATGGTTCTATTCATCCACTCAGCCAAACCATTCTAGGGGGGTGTAGGGGGCGGTCAACTGATGCTTAATACCCCTCTCATCACATAACTGCTCAAAAGCACATGAGACATACTCACTCCCATTATTTGTCCTTAGGCATTTTAGCCTATACCCAGACTGGTTCTCAACCAATGCAAGCCATCTCTGAAACATAACCAAGACATCAGATTTCAGCTTAATGGGATAAGCCCAAACGTTTCGTGAAAAATCATCTATGAACGTAACAAAATACTTTGCACCACCCATAGACTGATAAGGTATGGGCCCACAGACATCCGAATGTACCAATGCCAAGGGCTCACTCATGCGTGGCCTACCAGACTTCTTATGCGTAGACCTAGTCTACTTGCCATAAAGACAATGCTCACATGAATCAAAATATGAATAATCAAGGGGTGGTAAGTACTACAAACTAGAAAGCATTTTCATTCCCCTCAAAGACATATGGCCCAAATGGGCATGCCAAAGAGATACATGTGGGATAGAATCCACATAAAAAACATGATTAAGGGAATAAGCTGATACAATTAAGGGGTAGAGACTGCCAGCCTTGGCACCTCTCGCAATCACAAGTCTTCCACGAGTGATCTTCCATGCAGAGTCTCCAAAACATACATGATATCCTGTGTCATCAAGTTATCCAGCTGACATGAGACTACGTGTCAAAGCAGGTACATGACGTACATCCTACATAACAAAATTGTTGCTAGAAGGAAATTGCAGCCTAACATCACCAATGCCCACAATATCAAGAGAGTTGTTATCACCCAAGCGCACAGAACCCGAAATAGTACGGTATGAATGAAACCACTCTCAGCAAGGTGTCACATGAAAGGACGCACCTGAGTCCAAGAGCCAACACTATGTATACATAGAGTGTATCTCTATCATCTACAAAGCACTAGAAGAAGCTACTAGGATATAATCATCATCATCAACATTCTTAGGCTGCATAACATTGATCTCTTCAATTTTAACACTGGACTTTACAGGTACTATGCTGTGATCACAAGACTTATCCTGCACTTTGTCTTTTCCCTCATCTTTGTGCCTTTCATTGTGCAATTCATGGCATTGTGGCCTAATATGGCCTTTTTTCCCACAATGGTGACAAGTAACATCTGCATTCCTACCACGGGATTTGCTACGTGACTTCCCACAAGACTTGGACCGAGATTTCTGAGAATCCCGTCCACGGCCACTACCACTACTTGCCATGCTTTCCATATCCATCATTCCTGCCTCTAACTGTCATAGCATGAGACACGTGAGAGACATCCAAATTCTTACGATTAACCTCTTCCTGCAGAAGAGCACTCTTAGCATCAGATAATTTCAAGGTAGCAGTAGAGGCACATAATGCAGTGCAGAATACATCCCATGACTCATTAAGAGTACCAAGCAAGAAAAGAGGAGTGACATCCTCTGTAAAAGTAATGTCCTGCGAAGTCAAGTTCTTGAGTATAGCATGGAACTGACTCAAGTGAGCAGACATAGTCACATTCTCCTTCATGCGTAGATCCATAAGCTGCTTCAGCCAATACATCTGACTCGCTGGACTTTTCTTGTCATAGAGATTTTTTATCTTTTCCCACAACTGCCATGCACTCTGTTCTTTCTCAAAGACATTATAGTGAACCTGTTCTATGAGAGACAATACAATATTGGACTTGCATAACTAATCAAGCTTAAGCCATTCCTCATCTGGCATAGTTGCAGGCGGATGCCCGCTTAACCTCAAAGGTTTGATCTGCGATTTCTACACCAACACCTGTCAAATCTGGCTCTTTCAATAAGAGTAATTAGTACCATCAAGCTTAGTGATGTTGAAAATAGCATGATCACACGAACTCGCCATAATGCAGGTTGGAAGACTATAGACAGTTCAAAACTGCTTGCTGTGTTTACTGTAGAAAATGACCAAAAAATCACCAAAATCGAGGAAAAATGGCGAAGAAAGTGGAACGAAAGCTGTTGCCCACCAAGTACTAGTGAGAGTACATCATTTCAGAGTGTTTCAACATGAAAAATCCATGTCATTCCATACATATATGCTTGTTGTAATAAATTTCAGATTTCAGTAAAAGAGAGCTAACAATGCCAAAATCAGATCCCAAGGCTATCAGATACTACCAAGACCAAAGCCAACATCATGTGGGCATAGCATAAGCATATGATGGTCGATAAGCATGAATCCAACACCCAAGTATGTCATACAAACATCTGCCAGTGAGTAGGCACACCCCCTAGGCAACGGGGCAAAGTGTTCTTGCCACTACCAAAACTTGACACAGTAGGTGTCAGTTCACAAAGATACGGTTCCAAAACTCAGACTTAGCTCATAAGCATACAGTGAACCAAGACATATGATGTATCATCCCAAAATGTAAGAAGTCCCAAAGTCTCAAGTGACTGTAACTGCTCAATAGCATGTAACGGCTCAATGCATAAAAGTACCACCTGCTCAATGTCTGACAAGCATTCAAGAATGCTCCCAGTGGCACAAAAGCCGTGTGTACGAGCTCAAGAGCTCAAGCCAAGGCAAGACACAATGCCAATGATATAAGTCCAAGACAATACATCAATAGTACATCCCGAACATGTAGGCGGTAGAGCATCCGTATGTAGCATCCATAAGTATGTAAGACATCAAGTACATCCCAAGATACAACTCTAGCAAGCCAATAAATAGCTCAAGTAAGCTCCGAGAATCCAAGGTCAAAAAGCCAAGACCGAGCTCCAGTAGCAATAACTAGCATGTAGTAATGGCATAGGCTAAGCATGCCAAAGGGGTATATTTTTAGCTCCTTACGAACTTTAGAGGCTTGAGCATTTGATTTATTATTGTATCTTGATACAAAAAATATATGCTAGTGATTGGTTGAGCTTCAACTTACACATGGTTAGCCTAGATATCTAACAAGGTTATTAGTTTTTGTTGATATAGATTTAAGAGTGAAAACTTATATTGCATCACTTGAGCTTGATAATGTTCTATTTGAGAAGCAACAAAGAATAATTGATTGTAAGAAACCATTTTCCAATGTCTTGGGGGATGGTGAAAAGTAGGCTCACTCAACAACATTGCAAGGAATGTGTGGCCAAGCCACTCTAGAGTAACCCATTCCATGATGGATACGAATGTATTGAAAGTTGTTGAATGCAAATGATACTACATTGCTATACAAGAAGACACCCTTAACTATATGGCATACATGTGGAAGATTATAATTAGTATGAGCAGTATGTGTCGAAAGTTATGCATGCAAAGTTCCTTTGAAAGCATACTTGGAAATTGACAAGTAGACATCTTCATGAGAATGATATTAAGATGAAATCGCCAAGGAGACACCTTCATGAGAGCGATATTAATATATATACATAGCCTTGTAGTATTTTAGTATATGAACAAGGTGTGAACTGTTCAACGAGTAGTATATCTTAAAACTTCATGGAAAGGTTATGAGCTCATAACTCTTGTTAAAGTTGTTGAGGGAGTTGTGTAGTCATGGCTAAGTTAGCTTAAGGAGAACGTAAGCCTTAAGTTTGATTCTAAAGCTCTGAGGAAGTTGATATAATCCTACAAGGGTGGTATAAATGTTTTACCAATGTTTTATGATTTACTATCTACTCGCATAGAAAAACAACCCCATAAGTATTTACTAGGCGCTCCGCGCCTAGACTCAAGCGTGGGGGCGGGCGTGATTTTTGCAGGTGGGGGCGGGTGCTGGACACGTGGCACCCGTCCCGCGTTCTCTCTTTTTCTTGTGGGGAAGGTGGGGGGCTGCCACGTGGCACCCGCCCCCACCTCTCGTTAATTAATAGTATAGACATAAGTATTTATTAAACATGACTTTGAAGCTATACATTGTGATGACTCGTACTAATTGAGGTCTTATTTGAAGTCCAGAAGATACTATAATACATAGTTGAACTAGAGCACACATAGTCCCCTTGACTTTCCTTTTAAAAATATATTTGTGATGAAACTTCTAAAGACTTGTTCGCACCAAGTTTGGGGTGTTGAATTAGGGATCAAACTCGTTCATTACCTGAGAATGATCTAAGGTCGAATGCTTTCAGAGGTGGAAAGATGTCTTAATGGTTCTTATCTCTTCTCGAAAAATCTTCTAAGAGGGTTTTCGCTCGTCTTTCATTATTTAAAACGACTCCATGTTACGAGGTGTAGTGGCTCGAGGTCGCGCGATTCAGAGAGTGGTTTTCCTCGAGAGTAAGACCTAAAAATATGAGTACTGGGCCTAGAACGTAGACACAGGATGAGTTAGCATGCGGCTTCTTCGTCTTTTGGCTCGTTCTTCTCCTTCAGCGACCGCGACGGTGTGATCTCCTGCACCAGCCCGGAAATATGATAGCACGGCGCAAGCTCATCGGCATGGGTTCACTGATGGCGATGCTGCTCGTGGCGGCGATATTGGTGTCAGCTACCCTTGCAAGTACATATAACTAGTGAGTAGTCGTCGTGTAACCAGCTAGGTAGCTAGTCTATACCTTGCATACATTAGTTCCGAAGGTTGTATCCAGCGCTAAGATGCTATTGTTTCCATACTTATTAAGCATTTGTAATTGCCACTCCGTTTGGATGCCCAGAATGAAGGGTTGAGATGAAGATTCTCCCATTGGTTGATGTATAAAAGTTTGATCTCCATTTTCCAAAACACAATTATGGACACTAGTAGCATCATTTTTGTTAGTTTAATATGTGAGAGACTCCAACTTGGAAGCCATATTGAGGATATCCCTAATGGTCATAAAAGCATCCCTCCCAAGCTTTAGCATGGGGTTTGACATTGCTTGACCCTCCACAGATGCTATGTGCTCATGAAACACCTAATGAGGTGTGAATCCTTTATGGAGAAGATTGGCTGCCCATGTCCTTGCATCATTTGATAACCATGGTACAATGGTCAACGTTGTATCTGATAGCCCCTCGCCATGACAAATAGTCCCATCCAAATTTATGTGTTTATGCTTAATGTAGTTGATGTGTGCAATTGTGGGTCATAAATATAGCCTATAAATGTAGAAATGACATCTACAACCCACTAAATGCTTGCCACTTTTTACATTGGGACATTTAGGATGAAGGGGTTGGGATGCTTCAAACTTGTTACGCATGTCTTTGGGACCATAGACACACCAATAGCTAAAAGGTGAAAAGATGAAAAAAGTTGAATTAATGACTAACATATATCGATAAAAAGTAAATTTTCAACATTCTTATAGATAAGGCAAAGGAAGTAAGTATCAAAATTGCTCTAACCAAGATTGCTCAGTTGGATTGGAAACTCATTGGAAATGCTACCATATTGGTTCTTGTTGCTTGATCAAATCTTGAAATTTGTAGGGATAATTGATATCTTACTCTCACCAGAGATGAAATCAAACACATGTTCCCATGGTATATATGCATATGTAAGAGAGTGTGGTATAATCGACTAGGATCAATCGTTATCGTCCAAATCAAAGTTGAAGCATCAAATGGACCTGCAACTAGGCATTGTACTTGGAAGCTTGGATCTATATGTGATAATTTCTATTCACAAAACAAAAGAGAAATGTTGATATAGCAAGCATGACATATGATCCAATCACTTTGTATATTTTTAAATTAAAGTTATATCAAGATTGAAGTTAAATGTCATTTTATCTTTGAAATAGAGGAAGATTTTTATGTTAAAGTAATACAAAGTTACAACATTCTAATCTATCTATGGTAGATTGGAGTTAAACTCCATTTCATCTTTGAATGGATATAGCTCTAGTATCATATGACTCAAGGCATGGATAGTAAATATCCATATTAGATTATATCTAGAGTGGAAGTATAACACTAGCAATGTAGAGAGTTCCTCGAACTATTCACTTCTCTATTTTATTAAAAAGCACAATTCTTTTGACTATATGTTATTTATATAACTATTCAAATTTTGCAATACAATATTGTTCGTGGCATTCTATTTCTATAATGTTTTAAACCCTAATGGACTTATGTTATCATACTCTCTACCTTTTGCAAGAATATACATATTTATAACCTACATATGCTTAACATGTAGCATGTTAATGTAATCTCTATACCGGTCACTTTTTCAAGTAGGATAGGTTCCATGTCTATCTTTCGCTAACTCTACATATGTTTTCATTATAGTTTTTTTGTGTAATTTGTTCTATACATATCGTAGATTAGTATGTTTTTCTCTTCTACATATTTTTTGTTTGGATAGCCTTTAAAAGTTTTACTTTCTTATCAAATTATTTACATATTGGATATGTGCTCAATGGATGTTTTTCTAATATTGTCTAGTGAGGTTGAATCAATCAATTATAATGGTGGTTAAGGTAGTACTATCTCCCTAGGCGGTCTTTTGTATATACCTTCCACATTTGCATGGCATACATTTGGTAGTCTAGGTTGCTAAAAGAAGAAGACAATCAAGTTGATACCTTCCACATGAGCATGTTGCAGCTATGGGGGATTACAATACATAACTTGATAGTTCGATGCACAATGATATTGTTTGGATAGAGGAGGGATCCATATGCAAGATCAAACCTCAAGCAGTAGTAACTGGATGATCAATGCTTGCAAGGGGGCCTTTTGTTCTTGCTCGACTACATCTTGGAGTTGCCGGTGAATGTGGACACGAATGTGGGAATGGAGGCCATCGATGACAATTACCTCGTCTTGTTTGTGCCCTTCTACAACAATATGAGAGATAAGGGGTTGGAAGAGGCACTCTGGGAAAGGAAAAAAAGAAGGTGATAGTCGGTCTAGTGCTGTTAAAAGCACCATAATTGATGAAGAATAAATTCTCCTTGATACGAGTGGGAGAAAGAGAGAGAGAGAGATATTTGGTGGTGATTCTGCTGAAAAACACAGCTAGAGACCAAGTGGCAAGAATGGAGTCTCCTTGCTACGAGTGGGAGAAAGAGAGAGATTCGGTGGTGATTTACTGCCACCAAGTGGGGCTGCTCCATCCCCAAATTCATTTATCGTAGCCTACCACTCACTGCGTAAGGGCCCACCATTTTGTCTAGGGGAGGGGGAGAGCCGGCGGGGCAGACAAAGAGTCACAGGTCATGGGGGACCCTGCTGGAGATGCATAGGTCGTTATAGGTCCCTCGGTCGATGTGGAAAGGCCGATTGGGGGGACCCATATGTGTTCTTCACTTTCTCATCGTTTTTTAATAAATAAAGTACACTCAACTCAACATTACAATCATTATGAGTCACTCCAGGAGTCCTAATAGCTAATTACCTATATGTGGGCATCACGTGGGTTCAAAATAAGGTATTGTTAAAATTCCATTTTTATACATTTTTTACATACAAAAGGGTGTAATATAAAGGGGTTATTTACATATTCAATAGAAAAGGGTTATGCTTTATTCATGAAAAATTCATAGATAAGGATATTTATAAAGAGGTCTTGAATGCATGTGATGTAGAGGATATTCATATAGTAACTTCCCCGGGCTTCTATACTCCCAGCACCATTTAAACCAATGTACAATACCTTACTCAAATATGACTCCTATGATGTATCTCTAGTACTCCAAGGGAAATAGATCTTATCCTCAACACACTCATGACTTGCTTCCACATTGATCTATGCATCCTTAAACACACTCACTTCAAAGTGTAAAACCATATCTTCCAACTCAACTTCAAATTCCTTGAAAAGGTTCATCAATTACATGACTAGACTTCTCTTCACGCCCTTTCTGAACAACATTGTAATATTTTCGTGTGTCCCCCACAACCCCCCACCATGTGTGAGAAGGGGCTTAGGGGGGAGGGGGCAAGGAAAAGATTAACTTTAAAGTTGAAAGGTTTAAAAACTTAACTTCTATCAACCGATTGTCTTCCATGTTCACCATCACCATCATCTTGAATCCTACTACCATCATCTAAATTCACCAAAGAGAGCTTAATTCCACCATCGTGCACATCATACACTTGCATTTCATACCTCCATGTGGCCATACATATCACGCAAAGAGAGAGGGATTTGAGAAATGTTGAGAGATAGATGATTGAGAGTGAGAGAGAGAGAGAGAGAGAGAGAGAGAGAGAGAGAGAGAGAGAGAGAGAGAGAGAGAGAGAGAGAGAGAGAGAGAGAGAGAGAGAGAGAGAAGAGAAGAGAAGAGAATAGAGAAAGAGATGGACATACATACATACGTGTGTGTCTGTGTGTTTGTGTGTGTGTGTATAAAGAGTGAGAGAGTGAAAGGTAAAAGATAGAGAGGAATGAGAGAGATTCCAAGAGGCTGAGAAGAAGCTAAAGAAAGAAGAGTCAAAGGAAAACAAGGAATCTTTGACACCTCTTTTTCCCTACCATCATCACATACTCTAATCGTAAGAAGTTCTCCATTTCTTTAAAAAGGCTTACCTTCCCTCTATCTTGCATAGGCTCTTTTCTCTCTCTTATGAAGGTCTTATGGTCTCCATCCTAGATGCTTCACAGCCAAATGGTGCATCATCAAGTTCATTTAAGTCTAGGAGTGTCATGCAAAGGAGAGTTGTGATGGCTAAAAATAGACAAGAGAGGAGAGACATGAAGAGACCAAGAGCATATGCACAAAATAGTGGAGACTTGAGAACATAGAGAGATAGGCCTGAAATCTTCTTCTTCTTCTTTCTTTCTCTTCTTCCACACAAAATAATGAAGTCTAAAACATGATCAAAGACTAATATGAAAGTACCACAATGTATGCATATGCGATCACTAATTGTGAATTTGCTAAGGAAAGAAGTGGTAGTACAATGAATGTTCCATAACTAAGGGTGGACTACATGGGTGTAGTCTAGCTATAGAATCATTGGTGTATCCTCATGTAGGTCACCTAAAATACCAATGAGTTTTATCCTATCATATCACCAAGATATAGTGTGGATGCCAGCTCATGTAGAGCTCGATACTAGACCAAAGGAACATATTGAGCAGGTTGAGGTGCCATTCAAATGATAATAAGACACACACCACACCACACATACAAGTAGTAGAATAAAAATCGATAAGAGATTAACTAAGTATTAACTTATACACAAGACTACATACCACCCCAAATAAACCACATCCTACAAAATTTTTGACAGGACCTAGCCACATGTTATCGGAGGGGTTTTAGTCGAAAGGGCTTATCCACTCGGGATTAGAGAGAGAAGAAAGTAGAGAATAACATATACAAGAGAAGGAAAAGAATAGGTAGAAGATTAAAATGAATCCCAAGAATGATGGAAATCAATTTCTCTTCAAGACATGTCCATACATCATAAGTCAATCATAAAACCTTCTACAAAGTTTTCCAAAGCCTTTACAAAAGATAAAGACAAAGCTCAATGATTTAGACTCTACATACATTACATGTAAACTATGATGTACATCCAAGACAAAGAATCCAAAAAACCTAAATATCAATAAGTTTATATGATTTTTAGTACGAGAAGCTCAAGTACTTCTCTTGGGGGCACTATGTATTGATAGAAGTTGAGATGGTAAAGAAAATTGTTTGTTGAATGCTGAAATGACTTGATTTTTTGGCTGATTTTTGTTGTTTTTGGAGGACTAAATGGTTGATTTTTGATTGATTTTGTATGATGATTAGTTGATTTGAAAGTGTTTGAAAGTTTTTTAGATAAGGATGATTAGCTTTAAGAAGCTCATGATGCTTTTCAATGGTGGAGATATGATGTTTTGTTTACATTCCGTTAGTGTTTGATTGGTTTTTATTGGTTCTATTTTCTTTTATATAAGAGGATTAAATGATGATTGATAGAGTTTGATAGTGTTTAGAAGCTTATTGAATGATTCTTGATGGTTTTGGTTGACCTTCCGTATAGTATTGTAGACCCTCTATTGATCGTATGTAGAGTATCTCTTTCTATTCCATTTTTGTTCTGTATGCCTCTGTAAGTATTATGTTGGATAAATATTTAGCTTGGGAAAGTTATTTAAACTTTGGAAGAGATGAATAAAATTTTAAAATAGCTCAAATAAGTGAAAAAATTAGTTATTGAAGACTCAAGTGAAGATTGAAGTGATAGTGACACTATTGAGCTACGTAAGGACATTGTAGTGGCTTTGGTGACCTTTCATAATGGACATACCTCTTGGGAGGGGTATCCATGACCAAAGAGAGGTTATGGATGATTATGATTGATTATCACTGAGAGAGAGTATGAGAGAGAGAGAGAGTGAGTGAGTGAGTGACAGATAGCCAAATCTATGCAAAAAAAAAAATCTATGAGTGAGATTGTGAGAGAGACTATGAAGACTATGAAACTAGTGTGAAGATGAATATTATGTGATGATTTCTATTCAAATTGAAGAATTTATTTGTGTTATCTTGTTCTTTTGATGAAGAATATGAAGAATGTGTTGAAATTTTATTGTGATAAATCTGTGGAAGAATTGTTATATGATGATGCATGAATATTTGAGAATATTTGTGTTGTTTTTCTTGTTGTGGTCACATAAAAGATTAAAAACATGCTTTTTAATGATACATGATGGATTTTCTTGTAGTAGATTCTCTATTTTTCTTGGTTTTTCTCTTGGGGCTCTATGTTTTTAGTGCGCTGAGAAAAACTGCCATCAATAGGCATCAAAAGGGGTGACAATGAAGGAAATGGCATTGCTGAGAGGAGAATAATTCAATGGATGCTTGCAAATTTCCTTCTATCACTGAAGAATTGGAAATTCTCATTGCCAAGATCACTTTCTACAAGAAATTTATCCCACAATGGCAAAAACATATTACCATCTTGATATAGGCTCTATGTGGTGGACTATTTCCTATCCCTGATGAAGCAATAGAGATGTGAATCTTGGTAGCAATTTATTTGGGAGCAAGTTGAAGAGTGAAAATAGAGATAATGACCATCCATGGGAGATTTATATTTCATTGAAGAGTTTCCAAACATCATCAAGTGGGAGATTGTGAAGAAGCTTCAGAAGCCATGGTCAGTTGAAGTTCATAAGAACAAGAACGAAAAGAGTTGGAATCTATTCATAGATGCTCTACACTAAGATACATGGGATGCTTGGGACACTAACAACCTTCTGTTTATCCAATTGGCAATCTACTAGAAGTTGGTAAACATATTTTTCTTCACAACATACATTGTTGAAATCATCAAAGAAGCTGGCATTACTATGATGGTGACACCACAATGATGCTCAGAAGAATAAGTTTTGATACCTTTAGAACTGAATATCTTCCCCTTTGTAGTGGAATGAAAGCTGAATTTAGAAGATGTTGAAAAGAAGAAAGTAGAAGAAATGTTGGTAGCAAGGGAGTCCTCAAGAGACTTAAGCCCTTTTGATTCTACTCTATTGAGTATAAACAAAGTGGATGGAGCTAACTCCCTAATGAATACCATGATCAATAGGCAAACACTAGAACGAGTCTAGAGGTACGTGAAAAGAGAAAATGAAAAAATCAAAGCTGAGAATGAGCTAGCAGTAGAAGCCTCCTTTGACACCCTAGTGACACTCTTTACGGAAGTCTCCATGGCGACTCAAGGTCCTCTTCCTAATCAAATCTGTCTTGGAAATATTGATGAGACAAGCTAGTCAATGTAGTCCCATTGCCCATCTTTAAGGGAGAGTACTATGAAAACCCTGATCTTCATATAACTAAGTTCATGGTAGCATGTGTAGCCAATAATGCCAGAACCCCTGAGCAACATTGGTTGTGGCAATATTCCTGGCCACTTTCAAAGGCATGGTATTCCAATGGTATGAGAGACAAGCAGTAGGAACTTTTGGCACATGGGATGATATGAAGTTGGCATTCCTCACTAAATTGAGGCGTAAAGGTTTTGAAGAGCACATGTGAGAGGAGTTCATGAACTTAGGTCAGTCCTTTGGTGAACGGGTGGACGCATATGTCTCTAGAATGGAATCCATATTAAAGAGATGGACTACCCATCATTTGGATGAAGGCATACAAAAGGGAGTTTTTCTTAGAGACCTACAACCAAAAGTTCATAGGTTTTTGGAATTAAGAAGACTAGTCAACCTGCAGCTACAGTGGAAGGTGCAACACTATATGATGAAGTTGAAGCAAGGTTGTCGATGACCTCAAGAAGAGAAGTCTTACCTCCTTCCATGTCAATAATGGCATACCCACCAAATGCAGTCCCAAGGATAGCTCCCTATCTTTACCCTCATATGCAAATAGTGCTGTAGTACTACACTGTATCAAATCCACAGTTAGTCATAGATGGCAGTACCTCAAATGATGGTTTAACCACAACAATAGTGGCCTCAAACGATTCCCACAATGACACCTCAACAACAATAGTGGAACCCTACCAAAAACTAGAACCAATAACCCCATGTCTCAATAGGTGCTTTGAATCAAAATCAGAGGACCCTCTAGATCAACCCAATTAGTCTATGTAGTGATTACAGAGGCTTCCCAAAGCCCTATTGCAAGTGCTCCAGGAGAAAAAAATTTGGACTATCTATCCAATTCAAATGTAAGCATCAAGAAAGAGCTAATAGATGTGATCACAGAATAGCTGCTGATGCTGAAGGTGAATACTGCCAACATATGTAGTCTTGCAGGATGTAGAAGAGATGTGATGCAATCTAATAAGCATCAAGAAATAGCTAATGGATGTGATCACAAAACATCTGAAGATGCTAAAGGTAAATATCGCCAACATATCTAATCCTACAACATGAGGTGGAAGAGATATGATGTGATCTAATACATGGTGTAAAAAGTGCCATCAAGTGGGACATTTAGCCACTAAATGCACTCAAAAAGCAACTATCCTTGGAGCCTTTTGTTCATACTATTTAAGGAAGAACCATATAGAGGATCTTTTCTCTCTAAAGGAGATGCATGAAAGAAGGAAGAAAGATAAAGAAGCAAGACTCAATTTGTTGGGATCAAAGATGAATCCTTATGCAATCAAAACTACCCAAATCCTAGAAGGTCTATGGACTATAAATCCTTATGCAATCAATGCAAAGGGGAAGGCCACACTACAAAATATTGTCCTAGTCAAGCTCCTGTAAAAGCTATCACTGATACCTAATAGAAGATCCAAGATCCTACCTCCAATTTGGTGGAATTGGATGTTGTCGCAATAATGCATGCCAAGAAAAGAAAACCCATAGTTCCAAAAGAGAATATTCCCTCTACCAAAATTATGAAGTTCAAACTTTCCAAGGAGAAACAAAACAGTATAGAATAGAACAATGTAGTATAGTCTAGCACTGTAGTGCTAAGAGAGCCACAGATACAGTTATAGAGAAAAGACCAGAGGTCCAAGGGATGGAGGATGTTGAAGTACCTCTAGTAGTAAAGAAGTGTAGATATTACTGCTTCTAGAGGAAAGAGAGGAGATAAAAGTGGGCACTGCCCCATTCCCTAGCCGATTGGAGAAACATGTGGATCCTATTAAAAAAGATGACTTGGTCAAAGACCTAGACACCTTTAAGCCAAACCTAACATTTTGACAATTGCTAATGTTGTCTCTTAGTTATCGAAAGAAATTCAAAAGCATACTAACCAAAAGAAGAGGCTTAAGGATTTCTCCCTCAACAACAAATAAGTTCAACAAAGCTGCAAAGCCTATGAAAGAACTGGACGTGGCTAATGCCTTCTTGGATCCTGATACCCCAAAGATTAGCATGTGGATTGAAGGATGATTTATTGCAAATGCTCTGATGGAGGTTCATCAGTGAACATAATGACGGATATGAGAATGAAGGATCTAGTCTTGCAAGATATGTAGCCTATACTATGACTTATCAAACTAGTGGAACAAAGAAGAGTTAAGCCTTTGGGCATTCTCCCATATGTGAAGATAACCCTCGTAGGAAGAGACTATTGGTTGACCTATTCGGTGGTAAAACCAAATTTCTATGGGAACTTGTACCCTCTGTTGCTGGGAAGACCATGACTTTTTGAAGCAAGGGCATAGATGAATTGGTTCAAAGGAACCCTAATCCTAGAGAGCGGACCCAACAGAGTGGACCTGAAGTTGTATGGATCATAGAAAGGTAATGGATCCACTTCCATTGAAGTCTTTACAGACTCTTCCAACAAAGTGATAGATAGTACATCATGAGAGATGATGTCGAAACCTAAAAGGGGTCCGACACTGGCTATAGGCACTAGCCGAGGGCCTCTATAACACTCACAAGACAATCTACACGGCCTTGCGGCCAAGAGCGTCCAAGTGCACGCTGCCCTAATCACTATTATAGATATTGTGTTTGTAATGAGCTGTAGCCGATTGCCCTTCCCTACTCCTCAGAGGGAGATCCCATACATCTTGGTATAATATACCACATAATACAAATATAAAGGAGATACCCCTCCGTCTGAATGTTGTGGCCCCACTATTATAGCTCTCCTACACTGAGAGGATTGGCCCCTCAATTGCACTGCTCTAACATAAAGAACATATGAACAATCTCCAATCTTATATATTTTGAACTATCCAGGAGATTTGATATTTCCTTACCAAGCTTACCCGAAGAAACCATTCATCTACCCTATAACTCGGGTTTCCTTACACACTCCACGTAGGCCATTGTTTGGAAAGTAATTGCAATGCATCCACGTTTGATACCATGTTATGCTCAATGCAAATGTGGATGACCATTGTGCTCAAGAATTTAAACCATCTAGGTGAAGTGCAAAAACAATCCTTTCAATGATTTTCCAACTAAGCGTACGTGCGGCATTGATATAGACTAGCATTAAATTTGTTAGTGCTACTAGTCTCTTTAATTCAACCTATAATCCATCCTATATGTCGTGCATAGATAAATAAATGAAAATTTGAATCATTTTTAGCAATTAACCCCTTCACAAACCCTCACTCCTCCTATCGTTTAGGTTTTGCATTTGTTGGGTAGATGTATGAAGAGCACCCTGCCACGGCACATATCGAACCACGAACTGGCTAGGAGAGGCTGCAAATACATTGCTGGCCACAAGAACCTACGAGAAAACTCTCCTTCTTCTCACCAAGAATCCATATCCTCAAGACACACAAGAGGAAGGCACACAAGAAATTGGACAATTCTTCCATCCTAACCCTCTTCCTCTTCCCCACTCTCGATTAGATTCGACAACGGAGCACAAGAGAGAAAAGCAAGAACAAGAAAGATGAGAGTTGTGCCAAAATGGGAGAGAGGGAAATGAACCGTGACAAGAGAAGATAAAGGAAGAGAGAGGGTGTAACCACCTCAACCTCCCACCTCCCCAAATCCCACAGCTGCAACCACCTCCTTTTCCTTTCTTGAATTATAAAAATTCAAATTTGCATGCATGGACTAAGGTCTAAGGACCTTTCAATTTTTGGAATGAGACAAAAGTGTTTGACCTTTCCTTTTCCTAGCAACATTTTTTTAATGTGAGGCTTTTTGACAATTCTTCCATCCTCACCCTCTTCCTCTTCCCCACTCTCCATTAGATTTGACAAAGGAGCACAAGAGAGAAAAGCAAGAACAAGAAAGATGAGAGTTGTGCCAAAATGGGAGAGAGGGAAATGAACCGTGACAAGAGAAGATAAAGGAAGAGAGAGAGTGTAACCACCTCAATCTCCCACCTCTCCAAATCCCACGGCTGCAACCACCTCCTTTTCCTATCTTGAATTATAAAAATTCAAATTTGCATACATGGACTAAGGTCTAAGGACCTTTCAATTTTTTGAATGAAACAAAAGTGTTTGACCTTTCCTTTTCCAAGCAACATTCTTTTAATGTGAGCATATCTCATCAAAACTACCCAAATCCTAGAAGGTCTATGGACTATAAATCCTTATGCAATCAATGCAAAGGGGAAGGCCACACTACAAAATATTGTCCTAGTCAAGCTCCTGTAAAAGCTATCACTGATACCTAATAGAAGATCCAAGATCCTACCTCCAATTTGGTGGAATTGGATGTTGTCGCAATAATGCATGCCAAGAAAAGAAAACCCATAGTTCCAAAAGAGAATATTCCCTCTACCAAAATTATGAAGTTCAAACTTTCCAAGGAGAAACAAAACAGTATAGAATAGAACAATGTAGTATAGTCTAGCACTGTAGTGCTAAGAGAGCCACAGATACAGTTATAGAGAAAAGACCAGAGGTCCAAGGGATGGAGGATGTTGAAGTACCTCTAGTAGTAAAGAAGTGTAGATATTACTGCTTCTAGAGGAAAGAGAGGAGATAAAAGTGGGCACTGCCCCATTCCCTAGCCGATTGGAGAAACATGTGGATCCTATTAAAAAAGATGACTTGGTCAAAGACCTAGACACCTTTAAGCCAAACCTAACATTTTGACAATTGCTAATGTTGTCTCTTAGTTATCGAAAGAAATTCAAAAGCATACTAACCAAAAGAAGAGGCTTAAGGATTTCTCCCTCAACAACAAATAAGTTCAACAAAGCTGCAAAGCCTATGAAAGAACTGGACGTGGCTAATGCCTTCTTGGATCCTGATACCCCAAAGATTAGCATGTGGATTGAAGGATGATTTATTGCAAATGCTCTGATGGAGGTTCATCAGTAAACATAATGACGGATATGAGAATGAAGGATCTAGTCTTGCAAGATATGTAGCCTATACTATGACTTATCAAACTAGTGGAACAAAGAAGAGTTAAGCCTTTGGGCATTCTCCCATATGTGAAGATAACCCTCGTAGGAAGAGACTATTGGTTGACCTATTCGGTGGTAAAACCAAATTTCTATGGGAACTTGTACCCTCTGTTGCTGGGAAGACCATGACTTTTTGAAGCAAGGGCATAGATGAATTGGTTCAAAGGAACCCTAATCCTAGAGAGCGGACCCAACAGAGTGGACCTGAAGTTGTATGGATCATAGAAAGGTAATGGATCCACTTCCATTGAAGTCTTAACAGACTCTTCCAACAAAGTGATAGATAGCACATCATGAGAGATGATGTCGAAACCTAAAAGGGGTCCGACACTGGCTATAGGCACTAGCCGAGGGCCTCTATAACACTCACAAGACAATCTACACGGCCTTGCGGCCAAGAGCGTCCAAGTGCACGCTGCCCTAATCACTACTATAGATATTGTGTTTGTAATGAGCTGTAGCCGATTGCCCTTCCCTACTCCTCAGAGGGAGATCCCATACATCTTGGTATAATATACCACATAATACAAATATAAAGGAGATACCCCTCCGTCTGAATGTTGTGGCCCCACTATTATAGCTCTCCTACACTAAGAGGATTGGCCCCTCAATTGCACTGCTCTAACATAAAGAACATATGAACAATCTCCAATCTTATATATTTTGAACTATCCAGGAGATTTGATATTTCCTTACCAAGCTTACCCGAAGAAACCATTCATCTACCCTATAACTCGGGTTTCCTTACACACTCCACGTAGGCCATTGTTTGGAAAGTAATTGCAATGCATCCACGTTTGATACCATGTTATGCTCAATGCAAATGTGGATGACCATTGTGCTCAAGAATTTAAACCATCTAGGTGAAGTGCAAAAACAATCCTTTCAATGATTTTCCAACTAAGCGTACGTGCGGCATTGATATAGACTAGCATTAAATTTGTTAGTGCTACTAGTCTCTTTAATTCAACCTATAATCCATCCTATATGTCGTGCATAGATAAATAAATGAAAATTTGAATCATTTTTAGCAATTAACCCCTTCACAAACCCTCACTCCTCCTATCGTTTAGGTTTTGCATTTGTTGGGTAGATGTATGCAGAGCACCCTGCCACGGCACATATCGAACCACGAACTGGCTAGGAGAGGCTGCAAATACATTGCTGGCCACAAGAACCTACGAGAAAACTCTCCTTCTTCTCACCAAGAATCCATATCCTCAAGACACACAAGAGGAAGGCACACAAGAAATTGGACAATTCTTCCATCCTCACCCTCTTCCTCTTCCCCACTCTCCATTAGATTCGACAACGGAGCACAAGAGAGAAAAGCAAGAACAAGAAAGATGAGAGTTGTGCCAAAATGGGAGAGAGGGAAATGAACCGTGACAAGAGAAGATAAAGGAAGAGAGAGGGTGTAACCACCTCAACCTCCCACCTCCCCAAATCCCACAGCTGCAACCACCTCCTTTTCCTTTCTTGAATTATAAAAATTCAAATTTGCATGCATGGACTAAGGTCTAAGGACCTTTCAATTTTTGGAATGAGACAAAAGTGTTTGACCTTTCCTTTTCCTAGCAACATTTTTTTAATGTGAGGCTTTTTGACAATTCTTCCATCCTCACCCTCTTCCTCTTCCCCACTCTCCATTAGATTTGACAAAGGAGCACAAGAGAGAAAAGCAAGAACAAGAAAGATGAGAGTTGTGCCAAAATGGGAGAGAGGGAAATGAACCGTGACAAGAGAAGATAAAGGAAGAGAGAGAGTGTAACCACCTCAATCTCCCACCTCTCCAAATCCCACGGCTGCAACCACCTCCTTTTCCTATCTTGAATTATAAAAATTCAAATTTGCATACATGGACTAAGGTCTAAGGACCTTTCAATTTTTTGAATGAAACAAAAGTGTTTGACCTTTCCTTTTCCAAGCAACATTCTTTTAATGTGAGCATATCTCATCAAAACTACCCAAATCCTAGAAGGTCTATGGACTATAAATCCTTATGCAATCAATGCAAAGGGGAAGGCCACACTACAAAATATTGTCCTAGTCAAGCTCCTGTAAAAGCTATCACTGATACCTAATAGAAGATCCAAGATCCTACCTCCAATTTGGTGGAATTGGATGTTGTCGCAATAATGCATGCCAAGAAAAGAAAACCCATAGTTCCAAAAGAGAATATTCCCTCTACCAAAATTATGAAGTTCAAACTTTCCAAGGAGAAACAAAACAGTATAGAATAGAACAATGTAGTATAGTCTAGCACTGTAGTGCTAAGAGAGCCACAGATACAGTTATAGAGAAAAGACCAGAGGTCCAAGGGATGGAGGATGTTGAAGTACCTCTAGTAGTAAAGAAGTGTAGATATTACTGCTTCTAGAGGAAAGAGAGGAGATAAAAGTGGGCACTGCCCCATTCCCTAGCCGATTGGAGAAACATGTGGATCCTATTAAAAAAGATGACTTGGTCAAAGACCTAGACACCTTTAAGCCAAACCTAACATTTTGACAATTGCTAATGTTGTCTCTTAGTTATCGAAAGAAATTCAAAAGCATACTAACCAAAAGAAGAGGCTTAAGGATTTCTCCCTCAACAACAAATAAGTTCAACAAAGCTGCAAAGCCTATGAAAGAACTGGACGTGGCTAATGCCTTCTTGGATCCTGATACCCCAAAGATTAGCATGTGGATTGAAGGATGATTTATTGCAAATGCTCTGATGGAGGTTCATCAGTAAACATAATGACGGATATGAGAATGAAGGATCTAGTCTTGCAAGATATGTAGCCTATACTATGACTTATCAAACTAGTGGAACAAAGAAGAGTTAAGCCTTTGGGCATTCTCCCATATGTGAAGATAACCCTCGTAGGAAGAGACTATTGGTTGACCTATTCGGTGGTAAAACCAAATTTCTATGGGAACTTGTACCCTCTGTTGCTGGGAAGACCATGACTTTTTGAAGCAAGGGCATAGATGAATTGGTTCAAAGGAACCCTAATCCTAGAGAGCGGACCCAACAGAGTGGACCTGAAGTTGTATGGATCATAGAAAGGTAATGGATCCACTTCCATTGAAGTCTTAACAGACTCTTCCAACAAAGTGATAGATAGCACATCATGAGAGATGATGTCGAAACCTAAAAGGGGTCCGACACTGGCTATAGGCACTAGCCGAGGGCCTCTATAACACTCACAAGACAATCTACACGGCCTTGCGGCCAAGAGCGTCCAAGTGCACGCTGCCCTAATCACTACTATAGATATTGTGTTTGTAATGAGCTGTAGCCGATTGCCCTTCCCTACTCCTCAGAGGGAGATCCCATACATCTTGGTATAATATACCACATAATACAAATATAAAGGAGATACCCCTCCGTCTGAATGTTGTGGCCCCACTATTATAGCTCTCCTACACTAAGAGGATTGGCCCCTCAATTGCACTGCTCTAACATAAAGAACATATGAACAATCTCCAATCTTATATATTTTGAACTATCCAGGAGATTTGATATTTCCTTACCAAGCTTACCCGAAGAAACCATTCATCTACCCTATAACTCGGGTTTCCTTACACACTCCACGTAGGCCATTGTTTGGAAAGTAATTGCAATGCATCCACGTTTGATACCATGTTATGCTCAATGCAAATGTGGATGACCATTGTGCTCAAGAATTTAAACCATCTAGGTGAAGTGCAAAAACAATCCTTTCAATGATTTTCCAACTAAGCGTACGTGCGGCATTGATATAGACTAGCATTAAATTTGTTAGTGCTACTAGTCTCTTTAATTCAACCTATAATCCATCCTATATGTCGTGCATAGATAAATAAATGAAAATTTGAATCATTTTTAGCAATTAACCCCTTCACAAACCCTCACTCCTCCTATCGTTTAGGTTTTGCATTTGTTGGGTAGATGTATGCAGAGCACCCTGCCACGGCACATATCGAACCACGAACTGGCTAGGAGAGGCTGCAAATACATTGCTGGCCACAAGAACCTACGAGAAAACTCTCCTTCTTCTCACCAAGAATCCATATCCTCAAGACACACAAGAGGAAGGCACACAAGAAATTGGACAATTCTTCCATCCTCACCCTCTTCCTCTTCCCCACTCTCCATTAGATTCGACAACGGAGCACAAGAGAGAAAAGCAAGAACAAGAAAGATGAGAGTTGTGCCAAAATGGGAGAGAGGGAAATGAACCGTGACAAGAGAAGATAAAGGAAGAGAGAGGGTGTAACCACCTCAACCTCCCACCTCCCCAAATCCCACAGCTGCAACCACCTCCTTTTCCTTTCTTGAATTATAAAAATTCAAATTTGCATGCATGGACTAAGGTCTAAGGACCTTTCAATTTTTGGAATGAGACAAAAGTGTTTGACCTTTCCTTTTCCTAGCAACATTTTTTTAATGTGAGGCTTTTTGACAATTCTTCCATCCTCACCCTCTTCCTCTTCCCCACTCTCCATTAGATTTGACAAAGGAGCACAAGAGAGAAAAGCAAGAACAAGAAAGATGAGAGTTGTGCCAAAATGGGAGAGAGGGAAATGAACCGTGACAAGAGAAGATAAAGGAAGAGAGAGAGTGTAACCACCTCAATCTCCCACCTCTCCAAATCCCACGGCTGCAACCACCTCCTTTTCCTATCTTGAATTATAAAAATTCAAATTTGCATACATGGACTAAGGTCTAAGGACCTTTCAATTTTTTGAATGAAACAAAAGTGTTTGACCTTTCCTTTTCCAAGCAACATTCTTTTAATGTGAGCATATCTCATCAAAACTACCCAAATCCTAGAAGGTCTATGGACTATAAATCCTTATGCAATCAATGCAAAGGGGAAGGCCACACTACAAAATATTGTCCTAGTCAAGCTCCTGTAAAAGCTATCACTGATACCTAATAGAAGATCCAAGATCCTACCTCCAATTTGGTGGAATTGGATGTTGTCGCAATAATGCATGCCAAGAAAAGAAAACCCATAGTTCCAAAAGAGAATATTCCCTCTACCAAAATTATGAAGTTCAAACTTTCCAAGGAGAAACAAAACAGTATAGAATAGAACAATGTAGTATAGTCTAGCACTGTAGTGCTAAGAGAGCCACAGATACAGTTATAGAGAAAAGACCAGAGGTCCAAGGGATGGAGGATGTTGAAGTACCTCTCGTAGTAAAGAAGTGTAGATATTACTGCTTCTAGAGGAAAGAGAGGAGATAAAAGTGGGCACTGCCCCATTCCCTAGCCGATTGGAGAAACATGTGGATCCTATTAAAAAAGATGACTTGGTCAAAGACCTAGACACCTTTAAGCCAAACCTAACATTTTGACAATTGCTAATGTTGTCTCTTAGTTATCGAAAGAAATTCAAAAGCATACTAACCAAAAGAAGAGGCTTAAGGATTTCTCCCTCAACAACAAATAAGTTCAACAAAGCTGCAAAGCCTATGAAGGAACTGGACGCGGCTAATGCCTTCTTGGATCCTGATACCCCAAAGATTAGCATGTGGATTGAAGGATGATTTATTGCAAATGCTCTGATGGAGGTTCATCAGTGAACATAATGACGGATATGAGAATGAAGGATCTAGTCTTGCAAGATATGTAGCCTATACTATGACTTATCAAACTAGTGGAACAAAGAAGAGTTAAGCCTTTGGGCATTCTCCCATATGTGAAGATAACCCTCGTAGGAAGAGACTATTGGTTGACCTATTCGGTGGTAAAACCAAATTTCTATGGGAACTTGTACCCTCTGTTGCTGGGAAGACCATGACTTTTTGAAGCAAGGGCATAGATGAATTGGTTCAAAGGAACCCTAATCCTAGAGAGCGGACCCAACAGAGTGGACCTGAAGTTGTATGGATCATAGAAAGGTAATGGATCCACTTCCATTGAAGTCTTAACAGACTCTTCCAACAAAGTGATAGATAGCACATCATGAGAGATGATGTCGAAACCTAAAAGGGGTCCGACACTGGCTATAGGCACTAGCCGAGGGCCTCTATAACACTCACAAGACAATCTACACGGCCTTGCGGCCAAGAGCGTCCAAGTGCACGCTGCCCTAATCACTACTATAGATATTGTGTTTGTAATGAGCTGTAGCCGATTGACCTTCCCTACTCCTCAGAGGGAGATCCCATACATCTTGGTATAATATACCACATAATACAAATATAAAGGAGATACCCCTCCGTCTGAATGTTGTGGCCCCACTATTATAGCTCTCCTACACTGAGAGGATTGGCCCCTCAATTGCACTGCTCTAACATAAAGAACATATGAACAATCTCCAATCTTATATATTTTGAACTATCCAGGAGATTTGATATTTCCTTACCAAGCTTACCCGAAGAAACCATTCATCTACCCTATAACTCGGGTTTCCTTACACACTCCACGTAGGCCATTGTTTGGAAAGTAATTGCAATGCATCCACGTTTGATACCATGTTATGCTCAATGCAAATGTGGATGACCATTGTGCTCAAGAATTTAAACCATCTAGGTGAAGTGCAAAAACAATCCTTTCAATGATTTTCCAACTAAGCGTACGTGCGGCATTGATATAGACTAGCATTAAATTTGTTAGTGCTACTAGTCTCTTTAATTCAACCTATAATCCATCCTATATGTCGTGCATAGATAAATAAATTAAAATTTGAATCATTTTTAGCAATTAACCCCTTCACAAACCCTCACTCCTCCTATCGTTTAGGTTTTGCATTTGTTGGGTAGATGTATGCAGAGCACCCTGCCATGGCACATATCGAACCACGAACTGGCTAGGAGAGGCTGCAAATACATTGCTGGCCACAAGAACCTACGAGAAAACTCTCCTTCTTCTCACCAAGAATCCATATCCTCAAGACACACAAGAGGAAGGCACACAAGAAATTGGACAATTCTTCCATCCTCACCCTCTTCCTCTTCCCCACTCTCCATTAGATTCGACAACGGAGCACAAGAGAGAAAAGCAAGAACAAGAAAGATGAGAGTTGTGCCAAAATGGGAGAGAGGGAAATGAACCGTGACAAGAGAAGATAAAGGAAGAGAGAGGGTGTAACCACCTCAACCTCCCACCTCCCCAAATCCCACAGCTGCAACCACCTCCTTTTCCTTTCTTGAATTATAAAAATTCAAATTTGCATGCATGGACTAAGGTCTAAGGACCTTTCAATTTTTGGAATGAGACAAAAGTGTTTGACCTTTCCTTTTCCTAGCAACATTTTTTTAATGTGAGGCTTTTTGACAATTCTTCCATCCTCACCCTCTTCCTCTTCCCCACTCTCCATTAGATTTGACAAAGGAGCACAAGAGAGAAAAGCAAGAACAAGAAAGATGAGAGTTGTGCCAAAATGGGAGAGAGGGAAATGAACCGTGACAAGAGAAGATAAAGGAAGAGAGAGAGTGTAACCACCTCAATCTCCCACCTCTCCAAATCCCACGGCTGCAACCACCTCCTTTTCCTATCTTGAATTATAAAAATTCAAATTTGCATACATGGACTAAGGTCTAAGGACCTTTCAATTTTTTGAATGAAACAAAAGTGTTTGACCTTTCCTTTTCCAAGCAACATTCTTTTAATGTGAGCATATCTCATCAAAACTACCCAAATCCTAGAAGGTCTATGGACTATAAATCCTTATGCAATCAATGCAAAGGGGAAGGCCACACTACAAAATATTGTCCTAGTCAAGCTCCTGTAAAAGCTATCACTGATACCTAATAGAAGATCCAAGATCCTACCTCCAATTTGGTGGAATTGGATGTTGTCGCAATAATGCATGCCAAGAAAAGAAAACCCATAGTTCCAAAAGAGAATATTCCCTCTACCAAAATTATGAAGTTCAAACTTTCCAAGGAGAAACAAAACAGTATAGAATAGAACAATGTAGTATAGTCTAGCACTGTAGTGCTAAGAGAGCCACAGATACAGTTATAGAGAAAAGACCAGAGGTCCAAGGGATGGAGGATGTTGAAGTACCTCTAGTAGTAAAGAAGTGTAGATATTACTGCTTCTAGAGGAAAGAGAGGAGATAAAAGTGGGCACTGCCCCATTCCCTAGCCGATTGGAGAAACATGTGGATCCTATTAAAAAAGATGACTTGGTCAAAGACCTAGACACCTTTAAGCCAAACCTAACATTTTGACAATTGCTAATGTTGTCTCTTAGTTATCGAAAGAAATTCAAAAGCATACTAACCAAAAGAAGAGGCTTAAGGATTTCTCCCTCAACAACAAATAAGTTCAACAAAGCTGCAAAGCCTATGAAAGAACTGGACGTGGCTAATGCCTTCTTGGATCCTGATACCCCAAAGATTAGCATGTGGATTGAAGGATGATTTATTGCAAATGCTCTGATGGAGGTTCATCAGTAAACATAATGACGGATATGAGAATGAAGGATCTAGTCTTGCAAGATATGTAGCCTATACTATGACTTATCAAACTAGTGGAACAAAGAAGAGTTAAGCCTTTGGGCATTCTCCCATATGTGAAGATAACCCTCGTAGGAAGAGACTATTGGTTGACCTATTCGGTGGTAAAACCAAATTTCTATGGGAACTTGTACCCTCTGTTGCTGGGAAGACCATGACTTTTTGAAGCAAGGGCATAGATGAATTGGTTCAAAGGAACCCTAATCCTAGAGAGCGGACCCAACAGAGTGGACCTGAAGTTGTATGGATCATAGAAAGGTAATGGATCCACTTCCATTGAAGTCTTAACAGACTCTTCCAACAAAGTGATAGATAGCACATCATGAGAGATGATGTCGAAACCTAAAAGGGGTCCGACACTGGCTATAGGCACTAGCCGAGGGCCTCTATAACACTCACAAGACAATCTACACGGCCTTGCGGCCAAGAGCGTCCAAGTGCACGCTGCCCTAATCACTACTATAGATATTGTGTTTGTAATGAGCTGTAGCCGATTGCCCTTCCCTACTCCTCAGAGGGAGATCCCATACATCTTGGTATAATATACCACATAATACAAATATAAAGGAGATACCCCTCCGTCTGAATGTTGTGGCCCCACTATTATAGCTCTCCTACACTAAGAGGATTGGCCCCTCAATTGCACTGCTCTAACATAAAGAACATATGAACAATCTCCAATCTTATATATTTTGAACTATCCAGGAGATTTGATATTTCCTTACCAAGCTTACCCGAAGAAACCATTCATCTACCCTATAACTCGGGTTTCCTTACACACTCCACGTAGGCCATTGTTTGGAAAGTAATTGCAATGCATCCACGTTTGATACCATGTTATGCTCAATGCAAATGTGGATGACCATTGTGCTCAAGAATTTAAACCATCTAGGTGAAGTGCAAAAACAATCCTTTCAATGATTTTCCAACTAAGCGTACGTGCGGCATTGATATAGACTAGCATTAAATTTGTTAGTGCTACTAGTCTCTTTAATTCAACCTATAATCCATCCTATATGTCGTGCATAGATAAATAAATGAAAATTTGAATCATTTTTAGCAATTAACCCCTTCACAAACCCTCACTCCTCCTATCGTTTAGGTTTTGCATTTGTTGGGTAGATGTATGCAGAGCACCCTGCCACGGCACATATCGAACCACGAACTGGCTAGGAGAGGCTGCAAATACATTGCTGGCCACAAGAACCTACGAGAAAACTCTCCTTCTTCTCACCAAGAATCCATATCCTCAAGACACACAAGAGGAAGGCACACAAGAAATTGGACAATTCTTCCATCCTCACCCTCTTCCTCTTCCCCACTCTCCATTAGATTCGACAACGGAGCACAAGAGAGAAAAGCAAGAACAAGAAAGATGAGAGTTGTGCCAAAATGGGAGAGAGGGAAATGAACCGTGACAAGAGAAGATAAAGGAAGAGAGAGGGTGTAACCACCTCAACCTCCCACCTCCCCAAATCCCACAGCTGCAACCACCTCCTTTTCCTTTCTTGAATTATAAAAATTCAAATTTGCATGCATGGACTAAGGTCTAAGGACCTTTCAATTTTTGGAATGAGACAAAAGTGTTTGACCTTTCCTTTTCCTAGCAACATTTTTTTAATGTGAGGCTTTTTGACAATTCTTCCATCCTCACCCTCTTCCTCTTCCCCACTCTCCATTAGATTTGACAAAGGAGCACAAGAGAGAAAAGCAAGAACAAGAAAGATGAGAGTTGTGCCAAAATGGGAGAGAGGGAAATGAACCGTGACAAGAGAAGATAAAGGAAGAGAGAGAGTGTAACCACCTCAATCTCCCACCTCTCCAAATCCCACGGCTGCAACCACCTCCTTTTCCTATCTTGAATTATAAAAATTCAAATTTGCATACATGGACTAAGGTCTAAGGACCTTTCAATTTTTTGAATGAAACAAAAGTGTTTGACCTTTCCTTTTCCAAGCAACATTCTTTTAATGTGAGCATATCTCATCAAAACTACCCAAATCCTAGAAGGTCTATGGACTATAAATCCTTATGCAATCAATGCAAAGGGGAAGGCCACACTACAAAATATTGTCCTAGTCAAGCTCCTGTAAAAGCTATCACTGATACCTAATAGAAGATCCAAGATCCTACCTCCAATTTGGTGGAATTGGATGTTGTCGCAATAATGCATGCCAAGAAAAGAAAACCCATAGTTCCAAAAGAGAATATTCCCTCTACCAAAATTATGAAGTTCAAACTTTCCAAGGAGAAACAAAACAGTATAGAATAGAACAATGTAGTATAGTCTAGCACTGTAGTGCTAAGAGAGCCACAGATACAGTTATAGAGAAAAGACCAGAGGTCCAAGGGATGGAGGATGTTGAAGTACCTCTAGTAGTAAAGAAGTGTAGATATTACTGCTTCTAGAGGAAAGAGAGGAGATAAAAGTGGGCACTGCCCCATTCCCTAGCCGATTGGAGAAACATGTGGATCCTATTAAAAAAGATGACTTGGTCAAAGACCTAGACACCTTTAAGCCAAACCTAACATTTTGACAATTGCTAATGTTGTCTCTTAGTTATCGAAAGAAATTCAAAAGCATACTAACCAAAAGAAGAGGCTTAAGGATTTCTCCCTCAACAACAAATAAGTTCAACAAAGCTGCAAAGCCTATGAAAGAACTGGACGTGGCTAATGCCTTCTTGGATCCTGATACCCCAAAGATTAGCATGTGGATTGAAGGATGATTTATTGCAAATGCTCTGATGGAGGTTCATCAGTAAACATAATGACGGATATGAGAATGAAGGATCTAGTCTTGCAAGATATGTAGCCTATACTATGACTTATCAAACTAGTGGAACAAAGAAGAGTTAAGCCTTTGGGCATTCTCCCATATGTGAAGATAACCCTCGTAGGAAGAGACTATTGGTTGACCTATTCGGTGGTAAAACCAAATTTCTATGGGAACTTGTACCCTCTGTTGCTGGGAAGACCATGACTTTTTGAAGCAAGGGCATAGATGAATTGGTTCAAAGGAACCCTAATCCTAGAGAGCGGACCCAACAGAGTGGACCTGAAGTTGTATGGATCATAGAAAGGTAATGGATCCACTTCCATTGAAGTCTTAACAGACTCTTCCAACAAAGTGATAGATAGCACATCATGAGAGATGATGTCGAAACCTAAAAGGGGTCCGACACTGGCTATAGGCACTAGCCGAGGGCCTCTATAACACTCACAAGACAATCTACACGGCCTTGCGGCCAAGAGCGTCCAAGTGCACGCTGCCCTAATCACTACTATAGATATTGTGTTTGTAATGAGCTGTAGCCGATTGCCCTTCCCTACTCCTCAGAGGGAGATCCCATACATCTTGGTATAATATACCACATAATACAAATATAAAGGAGATACCCCTCCGTCTGAATGTTGTGGCCCCACTATTATAGCTCTCCTACACTAAGAGGATTGGCCCCTCAATTGCACTGCT
This sequence comes from Lygodium microphyllum, assembly GCF_053477565.2. Taxonomy (NCBI): domain Eukaryota; kingdom Viridiplantae; phylum Streptophyta; class Polypodiopsida; order Schizaeales; family Lygodiaceae; genus Lygodium; species Lygodium microphyllum. Next base: position 98,502,589 of record NC_141149.1, on the reverse strand, counting down.
CTAACATAAAGAACATATGAACAATCTCCAATCTTATATATTTTGAACTATCCAGGAGATTTGATATTTCCTTACCAAGCTTACCCGAAGAAACCATTCATCTACCCTATAACTCGGGTTTCCTTACACACTCCACGTAGGCCATTGTTTGGAAAGTAATTGCAATGCATCCACGTTTGATACCATGTTATGCTCAATGCAAATGTGGATGACCATTGTGCTCAAGAATTTAAACCATCTAGGTGAAGTGCAAAAACAATCCTTTCAATGATTTTCCAACTAAGCGTACGTGCGGCATTGATATAGACTAGCATTAAATTTGTTAGTGCTACTAGTCTCTTTAATTCAACCTATAATCCATCCTATATGTCGTGCATAGATAAATAAATGAAAATTTGAATCATTTTTAGCAATTAACCCCTTCACAAACCCTCACTCCTCCTATCGTTTAGGTTTTGCATTTGTTGGGTAGATGTATGCAGAGCACCCTGCCACGGCACATATCGAACCACGAACTGGCTAGGAGAGGCTGCAAATACATTGCTGGCCACAAGAACCTACGAGAAAACTCTCCTTCTTCTCACCAAGAATCCATATCCTCAAGACACACAAGAGGAAGGCACACAAGAAATTGGACAATTCTTCCATCCTCACCCTCTTCCTCTTCCCCACTCTCCATTAGATTCGACAACGGAGCACAAGAGAGAAAAGCAAGAACAAGAAAGATGAGAGTTGTGCCAAAATGGGAGAGAGGGAAATGAACCGTGACAAGAGAAGATAAAGGAAGAGAGAGGGTGTAACCACCTCAACCTCCCACCTCCCCAAATCCCACAGCTGCAACCACCTCCTTTTCCTTTCTTGAATTATAAAAATTCAAATTTGCATGCATGGACTAAGGTCTAAGGACCTTTCAATTTTTGGAATGAGACAAAAGTGTTTGACCTTTCCTTTTCCTAGCAACATTTTTTTAATGTGAGGCTTTTTGACAATTCTTCCATCCTCACCCTCTTCCTCTTCCCCACTCTCCATTAGATTTGACAAAGGAGCACAAGAGAGAAAAGCAAGAACAAGAAAGATGAGAGTTGTGCCAAAATGGGAGAGAGGGAAATGAACCGTGACAAGAGAAGATAAAGGAAGAGAGAGAGTGTAACCACCTCAATCTCCCACCTCTCCAAATCCCACGGCTGCAACCACCTCCTTTTCCTATCTTGAATTATAAAAATTCAAATTTGCATACATGGACTAAGGTCTAAGGACCTTTCAATTTTTTGAATGAAACAAAAGTGTTTGACCTTTCCTTTTCCAAGCAACATTCTTTTAATGTGAGCATATCTCATCAAAACTACCCAAATCCTAGAAGGTCTATGGACTATAAATCCTTATGCAATCAATGCAAAGGGGAAGGCCACACTACAAAATATTGTCCTAGTCAAGCTCCTGTAAAAGCTATCACTGATACCTAATAGAAGATCCAAGATCCTACCTCCAATTTGGTGGAATTGGATGTTGTCGCAATAATGCATGCCAAGAAAAGAAAACCCATAGTTCCAAAAGAGAATATTCCCTCTACCAAAATTATGAAGTTCAAACTTTCCAAGGAGAAACAAAACAGTATAGAATAGAACAATGTAGTATAGTCTAGCACTGTAGTGCTAAGAGAGCCACAGATACAGTTATAGAGAAAAGACCAGAGGTCCAAGGGATGGAGGATGTTGAAGTACCTCTAGTAGTAAAGAAGTGTAGATATTACTGCTTCTAGAGGAAAGAGAGGAGATAAAAGTGGGCACTGCCCCATTCCCTAGCCGATTGGAGAAACATGTGGATCCTATTAAAAAAGATGACTTGGTCAAAGACCTAGACACCTTTAAGCCAAACCTAACATTTTGACAATTGCTAATGTTGTCTCTTAGTTATCGAAAGAAATTCAAAAGCATACTAACCAAAAGAAGAGGCTTAAGGATTTCTCCCTCAACAACAAATAAGTTCAACAAAGCTGCAAAGCCTATGAAAGAACTGGACGTGGCTAATGCCTTCTTGGATCCTGATACCCCAAAGATTAGCATGTGGATTGAAGGATGATTTATTGCAAATGCTCTGATGGAGGTTCATCAGTAAACATAATGACGGATATGAGAATGAAGGATCTAGTCTTGCAAGATATGTAGCCTATACTATGACTTATCAAACTAGTGGAACAAAGAAGAGTTAAGCCTTTGGGCATTCTCCCATATGTGAAGATAACCCTCGTAGGAAGAGACTATTGGTTGACCTATTCGGTGGTAAAACCAAATTTCTATGGGAACTTGTACCCTCTGTTGCTGGGAAGACCATGACTTTTTGAAGCAAGGGCATAGATGAATTGGTTCAAAGGAACCCTAATCCTAGAGAGCGGACCCAACAGAGTGGACCTGAAGTTGTATGGATCATAGAAAGGTAATGGATCCACTTCCATTGAAGTCTTAACAGACTCTTCCAACAAAGTGATAGATAGCACATCATGAGAGATGATGTCGAAACCTAAAAGGGGTCCGACACTGGCTATAGGCACTAGCCGAGGGCCTCTATAACACTCACAAGACAATCTACACGGCCTTGCGGCCAAGAGCGTCCAAGTGCACGCTGCCCTAATCACTACTATAGATATTGTGTTTGTAATGAGCTGTAGCCGATTGCCCTTCCCTACTCCTCAGAGGGAGATCCCATACATCTTGGTATAATATACCACATAATACAAATATAAAGGAGATACCCCTCCGTCTGAATGTTGTGGCCCCACTATTATAGCTCTCCTACACTAAGAGGATTGGCCCCTCAATTGCACTGCTCTAACATAAAGAACATATGAACAATCTCCAATCTTATATATTTTGAACTATCCAGGAGATTTGATATTTCCTTACCAAGCTTACCCGAAGAAACCATTCATCTACCCTATAACTCGGGTTTCCTTACACACTCCACGTAGGCCATTGTTTGGAAAGTAATTGCAATGCATCCACGTTTGATACCATGTTATGCTCAATGCAAATGTGGATGACCATTGTGCTCAAGAATTTAAACCATCTAGGTGAAGTGCAAAAACAATCCTTTCAATGATTTTCCAACTAAGCGTACGTGCGGCATTGATATAGACTAGCATTAAATTTGTTAGTGCTACTAGTCTCTTTAATTCAACCTATAATCCATCCTATATGTCGTGCATAGATAAATAAATGAAAATTTGAATCATTTTTAGCAATTAACCCCTTCACAAACCCTCACTCCTCCTATCGTTTAGGTTTTGCATTTGTTGGGTAGATGTATGCAGAGCACCCTGCCACGGCACATATCGAACCACGAACTGGCTAGGAGAGGCTGCAAATACATTGCTGGCCACAAGAACCTACGAGAAAACTCTCCTTCTTCTCACCAAGAATCCATATCCTCAAGACACACAAGAGGAAGGCACACAAGAAATTGGACAATTCTTCCATCCTCACCCTCTTCCTCTTCCCCACTCTCCATTAGATTCGACAACGGAGCACAAGAGAGAAAAGCAAGAACAAGAAAGATGAGAGTTGTGCCAAAATGGGAGAGAGGGAAATGAACCGTGACAAGAGAAGATAAAGGAAGAGAGAGGGTGTAACCACCTCAACCTCCCACCTCCCCAAATCCCACAGCTGCAACCACCTCCTTTTCCTTTCTTGAATTATAAAAATTCAAATTTGCATGCATGGACTAAGGTCTAAGGACCTTTCAATTTTTGGAATGAGACAAAAGTGTTTGACCTTTCCTTTTCCTAGCAACATTTTTTTAATGTGAGGCTTTTTGACAATTCTTCCATCCTCACCCTCTTCCTCTTCCCCACTCTCCATTAGATTTGACAAAGGAGCACAAGAGAGAAAAGCAAGAACAAGAAAGATGAGAGTTGTGCCAAAATGGGAGAGAGGGAAATGAACCGTGACAAGAGAAGATAAAGGAAGAGAGAGAGTGTAACCACCTCAATCTCCCACCTCTCCAAATCCCACGGCTGCAACCACCTCCTTTTCCTATCTTGAATTATAAAAATTCAAATTTGCATACATGGACTAAGGTCTAAGGACCTTTCAATTTTTTGAATGAAACAAAAGTGTTTGACCTTTCCTTTTCCAAGCAACATTCTTTTAATGTGAGCATATCTCATCAAAACTACCCAAATCCTAGAAGGTCTATGGACTATAAATCCTTATGCAATCAATGCAAAGGGGAAGGCCACACTACAAAATATTGTCCTAGTCAAGCTCCTGTAAAAGCTATCACTGATACCTAATAGAAGATCCAAGATCCTACCTCCAATTTGGTGGAATTGGATGTTGTCGCAATAATGCATGCCAAGAAAAGAAAACCCATAGTTCCAAAAGAGAATATTCCCTCTACCAAAATTATGAAGTTCAAACTTTCCAAGGAGAAACAAAACAGTATAGAATAGAACAATGTAGTATAGTCTAGCACTGTAGTGCTAAGAGAGCCACAGATACAGTTATAGAGAAAAGACCAGAGGTCCAAGGGATGGAGGATGTTGAAGTACCTCTAGTAGTAAAGAAGTGTAGATATTACTGCTTCTAGAGGAAAGAGAGGAGATAAAAGTGGGCACTGCCCCATTCCCTAGCCGATTGGAGAAACATGTGGATCCTATTAAAAAAGATGACTTGGTCAAAGACCTAGACACCTTTAAGCCAAACCTAACATTTTGACAATTGCTAATGTTGTCTCTTAGTTATCGAAAGAAATTCAAAAGCATACTAACCAAAAGAAGAGGCTTAAGGATTTCTCCCTCAACAACAAATAAGTTCAACAAAGCTGCAAAGCCTATGAAAGAACTGGACGTGGCTAATGCCTTCTTGGATCCTGATACCCCAAAGATTAGCATGTGGATTGAAGGATGATTTATTGCAAATGCTCTGATGGAGGTTCATCAGTGAACATAATGACGGATATGAGAATGAAGGATCTAGTCTTGCAAGATATGTAGCCTATACTATGACTTATCAAACTAGTGGAACAAAGAAGAGTTAAGCCTTTGGGCATTCTCCCATATGTGAAGATAACCCTCGTAGGAAGAGACTATTGGTTGACCTATTCGGTGGTAAAACCAAATTTCTATGGGAACTTGTACCCTCTGTTGCTGGGAAGACCATGACTTTTTGAAGCAAGGGCATAGATGAATTGGTTCAAAGGAACCCTAATCCTAGAGAGCGGACCCAACAGAGTGGACCTGAAGTTGTATGGATCATAGAAAGGTAATGGATCCACTTCCATTGAAGTCTTTACAGACTCTTCCAACAAAGTGATAGATAGTACATCATGAGAGATGATGTCGAAACCTAAAAGGGGTCCGACACTGGCTATAGGCACTAGTCGGGGGCCTCTATAACACTCACAAGACAATCTACACGGCCTTGCGGCCAAGAGCGTCCAAGTGCACGCTGCCCTAATCACTATTATAGATATTGTGTTTGTAATGAGCTGTAGCCGATTGCCCTTCCCTACTCCTCAGAGGGAGATCCCATACATCTTGGTATAATATACCACATAATACAAATATAAAGGAGATACCCCTCCGTCTGAATGTTGTGGCCCCACTATTATAGCTCTCCTACACTGAGAGGATTGGGCCCTCAATTGCACTGCTCTAACATAAAGAACATATGAACAATCTCCAATCTTATATATTTTGAACTATCCAGGAGATTTGATATTTCCTTACCAAGCTTACCCGAAGAAACCATTCATCTACCCTATAACTCAGGTTTCCTTACACACTCCACGTAGGCCATTGTTTGGAAAGTAATTGCAATGCATCCACGTTTGATACCATGTTATGCTCAATGCAAATGTGGATGACCATTGTGCTCAAGAATTTAAACCATCTAGGTGAAGTGCAAAAACAATCCTTTCAATGATTTTCCAACTAAGCGTACGTGCGGCATTGATATAGACTAGCATTAAATTTGTTAGTGCTACTAGTCTCTTTAATTCAACCTATAATCCATCCTATATGTCGTGCATAGATAAATAAATTAAAATTTGAATCATTTTTAGCAATTAACCCCTTCACAAACCCTCACTCCTCCTATCGTTTAGGTTTTGCATTTGTTGGGTAGATGTATGAAGAGCACCCTGCCACGGCACATATCGAACCACGAACTGGCTAGGAGAGGCTGCAAATACATTGCTGGCCACAAGAACCTACGAGAAAACTCTCCTTCTTCTCACCAAGAATCCATATCCTCAAGACACACAAGAGGAAGGCACACAAGAAATTGGACAATTCTTCCATCCTCACCCTCTTCCTCTTCCCCACTCTCCATTAGATTCGACAACGGAGCACAAGAGAGAAAAGCAAGAACAAGAAAGATGAGAGTTGTGCCAAAATGGGAGAGAGGGAAATGAACCGTGACAAGAGAAGATAAAGGAAGAGAGAGGGTGTAACCACCTCAACCTCCCACCTCCCCAAATCCCACAGCTGCAACCACCTCCTTTTCCTTTCTTGAATTATAAAAATTCAAATTTGCATGCATGGACTAAGGTCTAAGGACCTTTCAATTTTTGGAATGAGACAAAAGTGTTTGACCTTTCCTTTTCCTAGCAACATTTTTTTAATGTGAGGCTTTTTGACAATTCTTCCATCCTCACCCTCTTCCTCTTCCCCACTCTCCATTAGATTTGACAAAGGAGCACAAGAGAGAAAAGCAAGAACAAGAAAGATGAGAGTTGTGCCAAAATGGGAGAGAGGGAAATGAACCGTGACAAGAGAAGATAAAGGAAGAGAGAGAGTGTAACCACCTCAATCTCCCACCTCTCCAAATCCCACGGCTGCAACCACCTCCTTTTCCTATCTTGAATTATAAAAATTCAAATTTGCATACATGGACTAAGGTCTAAGGACCTTTCAATTTTTTGAATGAAACAAAAGTGTTTGACCTTTCCTTTTCCAAGCAACATTCCTTTAATGTGAGCATATCTCATCAAAACTACCCAAATCCTAGAAGGTCTATGGACTATAAATCCTTATGCAATCAATGCAAAGGGGAAGGCCACACTACAAAATATTGTCCTAGTCAAGCTCCTGTAAAAGCTATCACTGATACCTAATAGAAGATCCAAGATCCTACCTCCAATTTGGTGGAATTGGATGTTGTCGCAATAATGCATGCCAAGAAAAGAAAACCCATAGTTCCAAAAGAGAATATTCCCTCTACCAAAATTATGAAGTTCAAACTTTCCAAGGAGAAACAAAACAGTATAGAATAGAACAATGTAGTATAGTCTAGCACTGTAGTGCTAAGAGAGCCACAGATACAGTTATAGAGAAAAGACCAGAGGTCCAAGGGATGGAGGATGTTGAAGTACCTCTCGTAGTAAAGAAGTGTAGATATTACTGCTTCTAGAGGAAAGAGAGGAGATAAAAGTGGGCACTGCCCCATTCCCTAGCCGATTGGAGAAACATGTGGATCCTATTAAAAAAGATGACTTGGTCAAAGACCTAGACACCTTTAAGCCAAACCTAACATTTTGACAATTGCTAATGTTGTCTCTTAGTTATCGAAAGAAATTCAAAAGCATACTAACCAAAAGAAGAGGCTTAAGGATTTCTCCCTCAACAACAAATAAGTTCAACAAAGCTGCAAAGCCTATGAAGGAACTGGACGCGGCTAATGCCTTCTTGGATCCTGATACCCCAAAGATTAGCATGTGGATTGAAGGATGATTTATTGCAAATGCTCTGATGGAGGTTCATCAGTGAACATAATGACGGATATGAGAATGAAGGATCTAGTCTTGCAAGATATGTAGCCTATACTATGACTTATCAAACTAGTGGAACAAAGAAGAGTTAAGCCTTTGGGCATTCTCCCATATGTGAAGATAACCCTCGTAGGAAGAGACTATTGGTTGACCTATTCGGTGGTAAAACCAAATTTCTATGGGAACTTGTACCCTCTGTTGCTGGGAAGACCATGACTTTTTGAAGCAAGGGCATAGATGAATTGGTTCAAAGGAACCCTAATCCTAGAGAGCGGACCCAACAGAGTGGACCTGAAGTTGTATGGATCATAGAAAGGTAATGGATCCACTTCCATTGAAGTCTTAACAGACTCTTCCAACAAAGTGATAGATAGCACATCATGAGAGATGATGTCGAAACCTAAAAGGGGTCCGACACTGGCTATAGGCACTAGCCGAGGGCCTCTATAACACTCACAAGACAATCTACACGGCCTTGCGGCCAAGAGCGTCCAAGTGCACGCTGCCCTAATCACTACTATAGATATTGTGTTTGTAATGAGCTGTAGCCGATTGCCCTTCCCTACTCCTCAGAGGGAGATCCCATACATCTTGGTATAATATACCACATAATACAAATATAAAGGAGATACCCCTCCGTCTGAATGTTGTGGCCCCACTATTATAGCTCTCCTACACTGAGAGGATTGGCCCCTCAATTGCACTGCTCTAACATAAAGAACATATGAACAATCTCCAATCTTATATATTTTGAACTATCCAGGAGATTTGATATTTCCTTACCAAGCTTACCCGAAGAAACCATTCATCTACCCTATAACTCGGGTTTCCTTACACACTCCACGTAGGCCATTGTTTGGAAAGTAATTGCAATGCATCCACGTTTGATACCATGTTATGCTCAATGCAAATGTGGATGACCATTGTGCTCAAGAATTTAAACCATCTAGGTGAAGTGCAAAAACAATCCTTTCAATGATTTTCCAACTAAGCGTACGTGCGGCATTGATATAGACTAGCATTAAATTTGTTAGTGCTACTAGTCTCTTTAATTCAACCTATAATCCATCCTATATGTCGTGCATAGATAAATAAATGAAAATTTGAATCATTTTTAGCAATTAACCCCTTCACAAACCCTCACTCCTCCTATCGTTTAGGTTTTGCATTTGTTGGGTAGATGTATGCAGAGCACCCTGCCACGGCACATATCGAACCACGAACTGGCTAGGAGAGGCTGCAAATACATTGCTGGCCACAAGAACCTACGAGAAAACTCTCCTTCTTCTCACCAAGAATCCATATCCTCAAGACACACAAGAGGAAGGCACACAAGAAATTGGACAATTCTTCCATCCTCACCCTCTTCCTCTTCCCCACTCTCCATTAGATTCGACAACGGAGCACAAGAGAGAAAAGCAAGAACAAGAAAGATGAGAGTTGTGCCAAAATGGGAGAGAGGGAAATGAACCGTGACAAGAGAAGATAAAGGAAGAGAGAGGGTGTAACCACCTCAACCTCCCACCTCCCCAAATCCCACAGCTGCAACCACCTCCTTTTCCTTTCTTGAATTATAAAAATTCAAATTTGCATGCATGGACTAAGGTCTAAGGACCTTTCAATTTTTGGAATGAGACAAAAGTGTTTGACCTTTCCTTTTCCTAGCAACATTTTTTTAATGTGAGGCTTTTTGACAATTCTTCCATCCTCACCCTCTTCCTCTTCCCCACTCTCCATTAGATTTGACAAAGGAGCACAAGAGAGAAAAGCAAGAACAAGAAAGATGAGAGTTGTGCCAAAATGGGAGAGAGGGAAATGAACCGTGACAAGAGAAGATAAAGGAAGAGAGAGAGTGTAACCACCTCAATCTCCCACCTCTCCAAATCCCACGGCTGCAACCACCTCCTTTTCCTATCTTGAATTATAAAAATTCAAATTTGCATACATGGACTAAGGTCTAAGGACCTTTCAATTTTTTGAATGAAACAAAAGTGTTTGACCTTTCCTTTTCCAAGCAACATTCCTTTAATGTGAGCATATCTCATCAAAACTACCCAAATCCTAGAAGGTCTATGGACTATAAATCCTTATGCAATCAATGCAAAGGGGAAGGCCACACTACAAAATATTGTCCTAGTCAAGCTCCTGTAAAAGCTATCACTGATACCTAATAGAAGATCCAAGATCCTACCTCCAATTTGGTGGAATTGGATGTTGTCGCAATAATGCATGCCAAGAAAAGAAAACCCATAGTTCCAAAAGAGAATATTCCCTCTACCAAAATTATGAAGTTCAAACTTTCCAAGGAGAAACAAAACAGTATAGAATAGAACAATGTAGTATAGTCTAGCACTGTAGTGCTAAGAGAGCCACAGATACAGTTATAGAGAAAAGACCAGAGGTCCAAGGGATGGAGGATGTTGAAGTACCTCTCGTAGTAAAGAAGTGTAGATATTACTGCTTCTAGAGGAAAGAGAGGAGATAAAAGTGGGCACTGCCCCATTCCCTAGCCGATTGGAGAAACATGTGGATCCTATTAAAAAAGATGACTTGGTCAAAGACCTAGACACCTTTAAGCCAAACCTAACATTTTGACAATTGCTAATGTTGTCTCTTAGTTATCGAAAGAAATTCAAAAGCATACTAACCAAAAGAAGAGGCTTAAGGATTTCTCCCTCAACAACAAATAAGTTCAACAAAGCTGCAAAGCCTATGAAGGAACTGGACGCGGCTAATGCCTTCTTGGATCCTGATACCCCAAAGATTAGCATGTGGATTGAAGGATGATTTATTGCAAATGCTCTGATGGAGGTTCATCAGTGAACATAATGACGGATATGAGAATGAAGGATCTAGTCTTGCAAGATATGTAGCCTATACTATGACTTATCAAACTAGTGGAACAAAGAAGAGTTAAGCCTTTGGGAATTCTCCCATATGTGAAGATAACCCTCGTAGGAAGAGACTATTGGTTGACCTATTCGGTGGTAAAACCAAATTTCTATGGGAACTTGTACCCTCTGTTGCTGGGAAGACCATGACTTTTTGAATCAAGGGCATAGATGAATTGGTTCAAAGGAACCCTAATCCTAGAGAGCGGACCCAACAGAGTGGACCTGAAGTTGTATGGATCATAGAAAGGTAATGGATCCACTTCCATTGAAGTCTTAACAGACTCTTCCAACAAAGTGATAGATAGCACATCATGAGAGATGATGTCGAAACCTAAAAGGGGTCCGACACTGGCTATAGGCACTACCCGAGGGCCTCTATAACACTCACAAGACAATCTACACGGCCTTGCGGCCAAGAGCGTCCAAGTGCACGCTGCCCTAATCACTACTATAGATATTGTGTTTGTAATGAGCTGTAGCCGATTGCCCTTCCCTACTCCTCAGAGGGAGATCCCATACATCTTGGTATAATATACCACATAATACAAATATAAAGGAGATACCCCTCCGTCTGAATGTTGTGGCCCCACTATTATAGCTCTCCTACACTGAGAGGATTGGCCCCTCAATTGCACTGCTCTAACATAAAGAACATATGAACAATCTCCAATCTTATATATTTTGAACTATCCAGGAGATTTGATATTTCCTTACCAAGCTTACCCGAAGAAACCATTCATCTACCCTATAACTCGGGTTTCCTTACACACTCCACGTAGGCCATTGTTTGGAAAGTAATTGCAATGCATCCACGTTTGATACCATGTTATGCTCAATGCAAATGTGGATGACCATTGTGCTCAAGAATTTAAACCATCTAGGTGAAGTGCAAAAACAATCCTTTCAATGATTTTCCAACTAAGCGTACGTGCGGCATTGATATAGACTAGCATTAAATTTGTTAGTGCTACTAGTCTCTTTAATTCAACCTATAATCCATCCTATATGTCGTGCATAGATAAATAAATGAAAATTTGAATCATTTTTAGCAATTAACCCCTTCACAAACCCTCACTCCTCCTATCGTTTAGGTTTTGCATTTGTTGGGTAGATGTATGCAGAGCACCCTGCCACGGCACATATCGAACCACGAACTGGCTAGGAGAGGCTGCAAATACATTGCTGGCCACAAGAACCTACGAGAAAACTCTCCTTCTTCTCACCAAGAATCCATATCCTCAAGACACACAAGAGGAAGGCACACAAGAAATTGGACAATTCTTCCATCCTCACCCTCTTCCTCTTCCCCACTCTCCATTAGATTCGACAACGGAGCACAAGAGAGAAAAGCAAGAACAAGAAAGATGAGAGTTGTGCCAAAATGGGAGAGAGGGAAATGAACCGTGACAAGAGAAGATAAAGGAAGAGAGAGGGTGTAACCACCTCAACCTCCCACCTCCCCAAATCCCACAGCTGCAACCACCTCCTTTTCCTTTCTTGAATTATAAAAATTCAAATTTGCATGCATGGACTAAGGTCTAAGGACCTTTCAATTTTTGGAATGAGACAAAAGTGTTTGACCTTTCCTTTTCCTAGCAACATTTTTTTAATGTGAGGCTTTTTGACAATTCTTCCATCCTCACCCTCTTCCTCTTCCCCACTCTCCATTAGATTTGACAAAGGAGCACAAGAGAGAAAAGCAAGAACAAGAAAGATGAGAGTTGTGCCAAAATGGGAGAGAGGGAAATGAACCGTGACAAGAGAAGATAAAGGAAGAGAGAGAGTGTAACCACCTCAATCTCCCACCTCTCCAAATCCCACGGCTGCAACCACCTCCTTTTCCTATCTTGAATTATAAAAATTCAAATTTGCATACATGGACTAAGGTCTAAGGACCTTTCAATTTTTTGAATGAAACAAAAGTGTTTGACCTTTCCTTTTCCAAGCAACATTCTTTTAATGTGAGCATATCTCATCAAAACTACCCAAATCCTAGAAGGTCTATGGACTATAAATCCTTATGCAATCAATGCAAAGGGGAAGGCCACACTACAAAATATTGTCCTAGTCAAGCTCCTGTAAAAGCTATCACTGATACCTAATAGAAGATCCAAGATCCTACCTCCAATTTGGTGGAATTGGATGTTGTCGCAATAATGCATGCCAAGAAAAGAAAACCCATAGTTCCAAAAGAGAATATTCCCTCTACCAAAATTATGAAGTTCAAACTTTCCAAGGAGAAACAAAACAGTATAGAATAGAACAATGTAGTATAGTCTGGCACTGTAGTGCTAAGAGAGCCACAGATACAGTTATAGAGAAAAGACCAGAGGTCCAAGGGATGGAGGATGTTGAAGTACCTCTAGTAGTAAAGAAGTGTAGATATTACTGCTTCTAGAGGAAAGAGAGGAGATAAAAGTGGGCACTGCCCCATTCCCTAGCCGATTGGAGAAACATGTGGATCCTATTAAAAAAGATGACTTGGTCAAAGACCTAGACACCTTTAAGCCAAACCTAACATTTTGACAATTGCTAATGTTGTCTCTTAGTTATCGAAAGAAATTCAAAAGCATACTAACCAAAAGAAGAGGCTTAAGGATTTCTCCCTCAACAACAAATAAGTTCAACAAAGCTGCAAAGCCTATGAAAGAACTGGACGTGGCTAATGCCTTCTTGGATCCTGATACCCCAAAGATTAGCATGTGGATTGAAGGATGATTTATTGCAAATGCTCTGATGGAGGTTCATCAGTAAACATAATGACGGATATGAGAATGAAGGATCTAGTCTTGCAAGATATGTAGCCTATACTATGACTTATCAAACTAGTGGAACAAAGAAGAGTTAAGCCTTTGGGCATTCTCCCATATGTGAAGATAACCCTCGTAGGAAGAGACTATTGGTTGACCTATTCGGTGGTAAAACCAAATTTCTATGGGAACTTGTACCCTCTGTTGCTGGGAAGACCATGACTTTTTGAAGCAAGGGCATAGATGAATTGGTTCAAAGGAACCCTAATCCTAGAGAGCGGACCCAACAGAGTGGACCTGAAGTTGTATGGATCATAGAAAGGTAATGGATCCACTTCCATTGAAGTCTTAACAGACTCTTCCAACAAAGTGATAGATAGCACATCATGAGAGATGATGTCGAAACCTAAAAGGGGTCCGACACTGGCTATAGGCACTAGCCGAGGGCCTCTATAACACTCACAAGACAATCTACACGGCCTTGCGGCCAAGAGCGTCCAAGTGCACGCTGCCCTAATCACTACTATAGATATTGTGTTTGTAATGAGCTGTAGCCGATTGCCCTTCCCTACTCCTCAGAGGGAGATCCCATACATCTTGGTATAATATACCACATAATACAAATATAAAGGAGATACCCCTCCGTCTGAATGTTGTGGCCCCACTATTATAGCTCTCCTACACTAAGAGGATTGGCCCCTCAATTGCACTGCTCTAACATAAAGAACATATGAACAATCTCCAATCTTATATATTTTGAACTATCCAGGAGATTTGATATTTCCTTACCAAGCTTACCCGAAGAAACCATTCATCTACCCTATAACTCGGGTTTCCTTACACACTCCACGTAGGCCATTGTTTGGAAAGTAATTGCAATGCATCCACGTTTGATACCATGTTATGCTCAATGCAAATGTGGATGACCATTGTGCTCAAGAATTTAAACCATCTAGGTGAAGTGCAAAAACAATCCTTTCAATGATTTTCCAACTAAGCGTACGTGCGGCATTGATATAGACTAGCATTAAATTTGTTAGTGCTACTAGTCTCTTTAATTCAACCTATAATCCATCCTATATGTCGTGCATAGATAAATAAATGAAAATTTGAATCATTTTTAGCAATTAACCCCTTCACAAACCCTCACTCCTCCTATCGTTTAGGTTTTGCATTTGTTGGGTAGATGTATGCAGAGCACCCTGCCACGGCACATATCGAACCACGAACTGGCTAGGAGAGGCTGCAAATACATTGCTGGCCACAAGAACCTACGAGAAAACTCTCCTTCTTCTCACCAAGAATCCATATCCTCAAGACACACAAGAGGAAGGCACACAAGAAATTGGACAATTCTTCCATCCTCACCCTCTTCCTCTTCCCCACTCTCCATTAGATTCGACAACGGAGCACAAGAGAGAAAAGCAAGAACAAGAAAGATGAGAGTTGTGCCAAAATGGGAGAGAGGGAAATGAACCGTGACAAGAGAAGATAAAGGAAGAGAGAGGGTGTAACCACCTCAACCTCCCACCTCCCCAAATCCCACAGCTGCAACCACCTCCTTTTCCTTTCTTGAATTATAAAAATTCAAATTTGCATGCATGGACTAAGGTCTAAGGACCTTTCAATTTTTGGAATGAGACAAAAGTGTTTGACCTTTCCTTTTCCTAGCAACATTTTTTTAATGTGAGGCTTTTTGACAATTCTTCCATCCTCACCCTCTTCCTCTTCCCCACTCTCCATTAGATTTGACAAAGGAGCACAAGAGAGAAAAGCAAGAACAAGAAAGATGAGAGTTGTGCCAAAATGGGAGAGAGGGAAATGAACCGTGACAAGAGAAGATAAAGGAAGAGAGAGAGTGTAACCACCTCAATCTCCCACCTCTCCAAATCCCACGGCTGCAACCACCTCCTTTTCCTATCTTGAATTATAAAAATTCAAATTTGCATACATGGACTAAGGTCTAAGGACCTTTCAATTTTTTGAATGAAACAAAAGTGTTTGACCTTTCCTTTTCCAAGCAACATTCCTTTAATGTGAGCATATCTCATCAAAACTACCCAAATCCTAGAAGGTCTATGGACTATAAATCCTTATGCAATCAATGCAAAGGGGAAGGCCACACTACAAAATATTGTCCTAGTCAAGCTCCTGTAAAAGCTATCACTGATACCTAATAGAAGATCCAAGATCCTACCTCCAATTTGGTGGAATTGGATGTTGTCGCAATAATGCATGCCAAGAAAAGAAAACCCATAGTTCCAAAAGAGAATATTCCCTCTACCAAAATTATGAAGTTCAAACTTTCCAAGGAGAAACAAAACAGTATAGAATAGAACAATGTAGTATAGTCTAGCACTGTAGTGCTAAGAGAGCCACAGATACAGTTATAGAGAAAAGACCAGAGGTCCAAGGGATGGAGGATGTTGAAGTACCTCTCGTAGTAAAGAAGTGTAGATATTACTGCTTCTAGAGGAAAGAGAGGAGATAAAAGTGGGCACTGCCCCATTCCCTAGCCGATTGGAGAAACATGTGGATCCTATTAAAAAAGATGACTTGGTCAAAGACCTAGACACCTTTAAGCCAAACCTAACATTTTGACAATTGCTAATGTTGTCTCTTAGTTATCGAAAGAAATTCAAAAGCATACTAACCAAAAGAAGAGGCTTAAGGATTTCTCCCTCAACAACAAATAAGTTCAACAAAGCTGCAAAGCCTATGAAGGAACTGGACGCGGCTAATGCCTTCTTGGATCCTGATACCCCAAAGATTAGCATGTGGATTGAAGGATGATGTATTGCAAATGCTCTGATGGAGGTTCATCAGTGAACATAATGATGGATATGAGAATGAAGGATCTAGTCTTGCAAGATATGTAGCCTATACTATGACTTATCAAACTAGTGGAACAAAGAAGAGTTAAGCCTTTGGGAATTCTCCCATATGTGAAGATAACCCTCGTAGGAAGAGACTATTGGTTGACCTATTCGGTGGTAAAACCAAATTTCTATGGGAACTTGTACCCTCTGTTGCTGGGAAGACCATGACTTTTTGAATCAAGGGCATAGATGAATTGGTTCAAAGGAACCCTAATCCTAGAGAGCGGACCCAACAGAGTGGACCTGAAGTTGTATGGATCATAGAAAGGTAATGGATCCACTTCCATTGAAGTCTTAACAGACTCTTCCAACAAAGTGATAGATAGCACATCATGAGAGATGATGTCGAAACCTAAAAGGGGTCCGACACTGGCTATAGGCACTACCCGAGGGCCTCTATAACACTCACAAGACAATCTACACGGCCTTGCGGCCAAGAGCGTCCAAGTGCACGCTGCCCTAATCACTACTATAGATATTGTGTTTGTAATGAGCTGTAGCCGATTGCCCTTCCCTACTCCTCAGAGGGAGATCCCATACATCTTGGTATAATATACCACATAATACAAATATAAAGGAGATACCCCTCCGTCTGAATGTTGTGGCCCCACTATTATAGCTCTCCTACACTGAGAGGATTGGCCCCTCAATTGCACTGCTCTAACATAAAGAACATATGAACAATCTCCAATCTTATATATTTTGAACTATCCAGGAGATTTGATATTTCCTTACCAAGCTTACCCGAAGAAACCATTCATCTACCCTATAACTCGGGTTTCCTTACACACTCCACGTAGGCCATTGTTTGGAAAGTAATTGCAATGCATCCACGTTTGATACCATGTTATGCTCAATGCAAATGTGGATGACCATTGTGCTCAAGAATTTAAACCATCTAGGTGAAGTGCAAAAACAATCCTTTCAATGATTTTCCAACTAAGCGTACGTGCGGCATTGATATAGACTAGCATTAAATTTGTTAGTGCTACTAGTCTCTTTAATTCAACCTATAATCCATCCTATATGTCGTGCATAGATAAATAAATTAAAATTTGAATCATTTTTAGCAATTAACCCCTTCACAAACCCTCACTCCTCCTATCGTTTAGGTTTTGCATTTGTTGGGTAGATGTATGAAGAGCACCCTGCCACGGCACATATCGAACCACGAACTGGCTAGGAGAGGCTGCAAATACATTGCTGGCCACAAGAACCTACGAGAAAACTCTCCTTCTTCTCACCAAGAATCCATATCCTCAAGACACACAAGAGGAAGGCACACAAGAAATTGGACAATTCTTCCATCCTCACCCTCTTCCTCTTCCCCACTCTCCATTAGATTCGACAACGGAGCACAAGAGAGAAAAGCAAGAACAAGAAAGATGAGAGTTGTGCCAAAATGGGAGAGAGGGAAATGAACCGTGACAAGAGAAGATAAAGGAAGAGAGAGGGTGTAACCACCTCAACCTCCCACCTCCCCAAATCCCACAGCTGCAACCACCTCCTTTTCCTTTCTTGAATTATAAAAATTCAAATTTGCATGCATGGACTAAGGTCTAAGGACCTTTCAATTTTTGGAATGAGACAAAAGTGTTTGACCTTTCCTTTTCCTAGCAACATTTTTTTAATGTGAGGCTTTTTGACAATTCTTCCATCCTCACCCTCTTCCTCTTCCCCACTCTCCATTAGATTTGACAAAGGAGCACAAGAGAGAAAAGCAAGAACAAGAAAGATGAGAGTTGTGCCAAAATGGGAGAGAGGGAAATGAACCGTGACAACAGAAGATAAAGGAAGAGAGAGAGTGTAACCACCTCAATCTCCCACCTCTCCAAATCCCACGGCTGCAACCACCTCCTTTTCCTATCTTGAATTATAAAAATTCAAATTTGCATACATGGACTAAGGTCTAATGACCTTTCAATTTTTTGAATGAAACAAAAGTGTTTGACCTTTCCTTTTCCAAGCAACATTCTTTTAATGTGAGCATATCTCATCAAAACTACCCAAATCCTAGAAGGTCTATGGACTATAAATCCTTATGCAATCAATGCAAAGGGGAAGGCCACACTACAAAATATTGTCCTAGTCAAGCTCCTGTAAAAGCTATCACTGATACCTAATAGAAGATCCAAGATCCTACCTCCAATTTGGTGGAATTGGATGTTGTCGCAATAATGCATGCCAAGAAAAGAAAACCCATAGTTCCAAAAGAGAATATTCCCTCTACCAAAATTATGAAGTTCAAACTTTCCAAGGAGAAACAAAACAGTATAGAATAGAACAATGTAGTATAGTCTAGCACTGTAGTGCTAAGAGAGCCACAGATACAGTTATAGAGAAAAGACTAGAGGTCCAAGGGATGGAGGATGTTGAAGTACCTCTCGTAGTAAAGAAGTGTAGATATTACTGCTTCTAGAGGAAAGAGAGGAGATAAAAGTGGGCACTGCCCCATTCCCTAGCCGATTGGAGAAACATGTGGATCCTATTAAAAAAGATGACTTGGTCAAAGACCTAGACACCTTTAAGCCAAACCTAACATTTTGACAATTGCTAATGTTGTCTCTTAGTTATCGAAAGAAATTCAAAAGCATACTAACCAAAAGAAGAGGCTTAAGGATTTCTCCCTCAACAACAAATAAGTTCAACAAAGCTACAAAGCCTATGAAGGAACTGGACGCGGCTAATGCCTTCTTGGATCCTGATACCCCAAAGATTAGCATGTGGATTGAAGGATGATTTATTGCAAATGCTCTGATGGAGGTTCATCAGTGAACATAATGACGGATATGAGAATGAAGGATCTAGTCTTGCAAGATATGTAGCCTATACTATGACTTATCAAACTAGTGGAACAAAGAAGAGTTAAGCCTTTGGGAATTCTCCCATATGTGAAGATAACCCTCGTAGGAAGAGACTATTGGTTGACCTATTCGGTGGTAAAACCAAATTTCTATGGGAACTTGTACCCTCTGTTGCTGGGAAGACCATGACTTTTTGAAGCAAGGGCATAGATGAAGTGGTTCAAAGGAACCCTAATCCTAGAGAGCGGACCCAACAGAGTGGACCTGAAGTTGTATGGATCATAGAAAGGTAATGGATCCACTTCCATTGAAGTCTTAACAGACTCTTCCAACAAAGTGATAGATAGCACATCATGAGAGATGATGTCGAAACCTAAAAGGGTTCCGACACTGGCTATAGGCACTACCCGAGGTCCTCTATAACACTCACAAGACAATCTACACGGCCTTGCGGCCAAGAGCGTCCAAGTGCACGCTGCCCTAATCACTACTATAGATATTGTGTTTGTAATGAGCTGTAGCCGATTGCCCTTCCCTACTCCTCAGAGGGAGATCCCATACATCTTGGTATAATATACCACATAATACAAATATAAAGGAGATACCCCTCCGTCTGAATGTTGTGGCCCCACTATTATAGCTCTCCTACACTGAGAGGATTGGCCCCTCAATTGCACTGCTCTGACATAACGAACATATGAACAATCTCCAATCTTATATATTTTGAACTATCCAGGAGATTTGATATTTCCTTACCAAGCTTACCCGAAGAAACCATTCATCTACCCTATAACTCGGGTTTCCTTACACACTCCACGTAGGCCATTGTTTGGAAAGTAATTGCAATGCATCCACGTTTGATACCATGTTATGCTCAATGCAAATGTGGATGACCATTGTGCTCAAGAATTTAAACCATCTAGGTGAAGTGCAAAAACAATCCTTTCAATGATTTTCCAACTAAGCGTACGTGCGGCATTGATATAGACTAGCATTAAATTTGTTAGTGCTACTAGTCTCTTTAATTCAACCTATAATCCATCCTATATGTCGTGCATAGATAAATAAATTAAAATTTGAATCATTTTTAGCAATTAACCCCTTCACAAACCCTCACTCCTCCTATCGTTTAGGTTTTGCATTTGTTGGGTAGATGTATGAAGAGCACCCTGCCACGGCACATATCGAACCACGAACTGGCTAGGAGAGGCTGCAAATACATTGCTGGCCACAAGAACCTACGAGAAAACTCTCCTTCTTCTCACCAAGAATCCATATCCTCAAGACACACAAGAGGAAGGCACACAAGAAATTGGACAATTCTTCCATCCTCACCCTCTTCCTCTTCCCCACTCTCCATTAGATTCGACAACGGAGCACAAGAGAGAAAAGCAAGAACAAGAAAGATGAGAGTTGTGCCAAAATGGGAGAGAGGGAAATGAACCGTGACAAGAGAAGATAAAGGAAGAGAGAGGGTGTAACCACCTCAACCTCCCACCTCCCCAAATCCCACAGCTGCAACCACCTCCTTTTCCTTTCTTGAATTATAAAAATTCAAATTTGCATGCATGGACTAAGGTCTAAGGACCTTTCAATTTTTGGAATGAGACAAAAGTGTTTGACCTTTCCTTTTCCTAGCAACATTTTTTTAATGTGAGGCTTTTTGACAATTCTTCCATCCTCACCCTCTTCCTCTTCCCCACTCTCCATTAGATTTGACAAAGGAGCACAAGAGAGAAAAGCAAGAACAAGAAAGATGAGAGTTGTGCCAAAATGGGAGAGAGGGAAATGAACCGTGACAAGAGAAGATAAAGGAAGAGAGAGAGTGTAACCACCTCAATCTCCCACCTCTCCAAATCCCACGGCTGCAACCACCTCCTTTTCCTATCTTGAATTATAAAAATTCAAATTTGCATACATGGACTAAGGTCTAAGGACCTTTCAATTTTTTGAATGAAACAAAAGTGTTTGACCTTTCCTTTTCCAAGCAACATTCTTTTAATGTGAGCATATCTCATCAAAACTACCCAAATCCTAGAAGGTCTATGGACTATAAATCCTTATGCAATCAATGCAAAGGGGAAGGCCACACTACAAAATATTGTCCTAGTCAAGCTCCTGTAAAAGCTATCACTGATACCTAATAGAAGATCCAAGATCCTACCTCCAATTTGGTGGAATTGGATGTTGTCGCAATAATGCATGCCAAGAAAAGAAAACCCATAGTTCCAAAAGAGAATATTCCCTCTACCAAAATTATGAAGTTCAAACTTTCCAAGGAGAAACAAAACAGTATAGAATAGAACAATGTAGTATAGTCTAGCACTGTAGTGCTAAGAGAGCCACAGATACAGTTATAGAGAAAAGACCAGAGGTCCAAGGGATGGAGGATGTTGAAGTACCTCTAGTAGTAAAGAAGTGTAGATATTACTGCTTCTAGAGGAAAGAGAGGAGATAAAAGTGGGCACTGCCCCATTCCCTAGCCGATTGGAGAAACATGTGGATCCTATTAAAAAAGATGACTTGGTCAAAGACCTAGACACCTTTAAGCCAAACCTAACATTTTGACAATTGCTAATGTTGTCTCTTAGTTATCGAAAGAAATTCAAAAGCATACTAACCAAAAGAAGAGGCTTAAGGATTTCTCCCTCAACAACAAATAAGTTCAACAAAGCTGCAAAGCCTATGAAAGAACTGGACGTGGCTAATGCCTTCTTGGATCCTGATACCCCAAAGATTAGCATGTGGATTGAAGGATGATTTATTGCAAATGCTCTGATGGAGGTTCATCAGTGAACATAATGACGGATATGAGAATGAAGGATCTAGTCTTGCAAGATATGTAGCCTATACTATGACTTATCAAACTAGTGGAACAAAGAAGAGTTAAGCCTTTGGGCATTCTCCCATATGTGAAGATAACCGAAGAGACTATTGGTTGACCTATTCGGTGGTAAAACCAAATTTCTATGGGAACTTGTACCCTCTGTTGCTGGAAAGACCATGACTTTTTGAAGCAAGGGCATAGATGAATTGGTTCAAAGGAACCCTAATCCTAGAGAGCGGACCCAACAGAGTGGACCTGAAGTTGTATGGATCATAGAAAGGTAATGGATCCACTTCCATTGAAGTCTTAACAGACTCTTCCAACAAAGTGATAGATAGTACATCATGAGAGATGATGTCGAAACCTAAAAGGGGTCCGACATTGGCTATAGGCACTAGCCGAGGGCCTCTATAACACTCACAAGACAATCTACACGGCCTTGCGGCCAAGAGCGTCCAAGTGCACGCTGCCCTAATCACTAATATAGATATTGCGTTTGTAATGAGCTGTAGCCGATTGCCCTTCCCTACTCCTCAGAGGGAGATCCCATACATCTTGGTATAATATACCACATAATACAAATATAAAGGAGATACCCCTCCGTCTGAATGTTGTGGCCCCACTATTATAGCTCTCCTACACTGAGAGGATTGGCCCCTCAATTGCACTGCTCTAACATAAAGAACATATGAACAATCTCCAATCTTATATATTTTGAACTATCCAGGAGATTTGATATTTCCTTACCAAGCTTACCCGAAGAAACCATTCATCTACCCTATAACTCGGGTTTCCTTACACACTCCACGTAGGCCATTGTTTGGAAAGTAATTGCAATGCATCCACGTTTGATACCATGTTATGCTCAATGCAAATGTGGATGACCATTGTGCTCAAGAATTTAAACCATCTAGGTGAAGTGCAAAAACAATCCTTTCAATGATTTTCCAACTAAGCGTACGTGCGGCATTGATATAGACTAGCATTAAATTTGTTAGTGCTACTAGTCTCTTTAATTCAACCTATAATCCATCCTATATGTCGTGCATAGATAAATAAATTAAAATTTGAATCATTTTTAGCAATTAACCCCTTCACAAACCCTCACTCCTCCTATCGTTTAGGTTTTGCATTTGTTGGGTAGATGTATGAAGAGCACCCTGCCACGGCACATATCGAACCACGAACTGGCTAGGAGAGGCTGCAAATACATTGCTGGCCACAAGAACCTACGAGAAAACTCTCCTTCTTCTCACCAAGAATCCATATCCTCAAGACACACAAGAGGAAGGCACACAAGAAATTGGACAATTCTTCCATCCTCACCCTCTTCCTCTTCCCCACTCTCCATTAGATTCGACAACGGAGCACAAGAGAGAAAAGCAAGAACAAGAAAGATGAGAGTTGTGCCAAAATGGGAGAGAGGGAAATGAACCGTGACAAGAGAAGATAAAGGAAGAGAGAGGGTGTAACCACCTCAACCTCCCACCTCCCCAAATCCCACAGCTGCAACCACCTCCTTTTCCTTTCTTGAATTATAAAAATTCAAATTTGCATGCATGGACTAAGGTCTAAGGACCTTTCAATTTTTGGAATGAGACAAAAGTGTTTGACCTTTCCTTTTCCTAGCAACATTTTTTTAATGTGAGGCTTTTTGACAATTCTTCCATCCTCACCCTCTTCCTCTTCCCCACTCTCCATTAGATTTGACAAAGGAGCACAAGAGAGAAAAGCAAGAACAAGAAAGATGAGAGTTGTGCCAAAATGGGAGAGAGGGAAATGAACCGTGACAAGAGAAGATAAAGGAAGAGAGAGAGTGTAACCACCTCAATCTCCCACCTCTCCAAATCCCACGGCTGCAACCACCTCCTTTTCCTATCTTGAATTATAAAAATTCAAATTTGCATACATGGACTAAGGTCTAAGGACCTTTCAATTTTTTGAATGAAACAAAAGTGTTTGACCTTTCCTTTTCCAAGCAACATTCTTTTAATGTGAGCATATCTCATCAAAACTACCCAAATCCTAGAAGGTCTATGGACTATAAATCCTTATGCAATCAATGCAAAGGGGAAGGCCACACTACAAAATATTGTCCTAGTCAAGCTCCTGTAAAAGCTATCACTGATACCTAATAGAAGATCCAAGATCCTACCTCCAATTTGGTGGAATTGGATGTTGTCGCAATAATGCATGCCAAGAAAAGAAAACCCATAGTTCCAAAAGAGAATATTCCCTCTACCAAAATTATGAAGTTCAAACTTTCCAAGGAGAAACAAAACAGTATAGAATAGAACAATGTAGTATAGTCTAGCACTGTAGTGCTAAGAGAGCCACAGATACAGTTATAGAGAAAAGACCAGAGGTCCAAGGGATGGAGGATGTTGAAGTACCTCTCGTAGTAAAGAAGTGTAGATATTACTGCTTCTAGAGGAAAGAGAGGAGATAAAAGTGGGCACTGCCCCATTCCCTAGCCGATTGGAGAAACATGTGGATCCTATTAAAAAAGATGACTTGGTCAAAGACCTAGACACCTTTAAGCCAAACCTAACATTTTGACAATTGCTAATGTTGTCTCTTAGTTATCGAAAGAAATTCAAAAGCATACTAACCAAAAGAAGAGGCTTAAGGATTTCTCCCTCAACAACAAATAAGTTCAACAAAGCTGCAAAGCCTATGAAAGAACTGGACGTGGCTAATGCCTTCTTGGATCCTGATACCCCAAAGATTAGCATGTGGATTGAAGGATGATTTATTGCAAATGCTCTGATGGAGGTTCATCAGTGAACATAATGACGGATATGAGAATGAAGGATCTAGTCTTGCAAGATATGTAGCCTATACTATGACTTATCAAACTAGTGGAACAAAGAAGAGTTAAGCCTTTGGGCATTCTCCCATATGTGAAGATAACCCTCGTAGGAAGAGACTATTGGTTGACCTATTCGGTGGTAAAACCAAATTTCTATGGGAACTTGTACCCTCTGTTGCTGGAAAGACCATGACTTTTTGAAGCAAGGGCATAGATGAATTGGTTCAAAGGAACCCTAATCCTAGAGAGCGGACCCAACAGAGTGGACCTGAAGTTGTATGGATCATAGAAAGGTAATGGATCCACTTCCATTGAAGTCTTAACAGACTCTTCCAACAAAGTGATAGATAGTACATCATGAGAGATGATGTCGAAACCTAAAAGGGGTCCGACACTGGCTATAGGCACTAGCCGAGGGCCTCTATAACACTCACAAGACAATCTACACGGCCTTGCGGCCAAGAGCGTCCAAGTGCACGCTGCCCTAATCACTACTATAGATATTGTGTTTGTAATGAGCTGTAGCGGATTGCCCTTCCCTACTCCTCAGAGGGAGATCCCATACATCTTGGTATAATATACCACATAATACAAATATAAAGGAGATACCCCTCCGTCTGAATGTTGTGGCCCCACTATTATAGCTCTCCTACACTGAGAGGATTGGCCCCTCAATTGCACTGCTCTAACATAAAGAACATATGAACAATCTCCAATCTTATATATTTTGAACTATCCAGGAGATTTGATATTTCCTTACCAAGCTTACCCGAAGAAACCATTCATCTACCCTATAACTCGGGTTTCCTTACACACTCCACGTAGGTCATTGTTTGGAAAGTAATTGCAATGCATCCACGTTTGATATCATGTTATGCTCAATGCAAATGTGGATGACCATTGTGCTCAAGAGTTTAAACCATCTAGGTGAAGTGCAAAAACAATCCTTTGAATGATTTTCCAACTAAGCGTACGTGCGGCATTGATATAGACTAGCATTAAATTTGTTAGTGCTACTAGTCTCTTTAATTCAACCTATAATCCATCCTATATGTCGTGCATAGATAAATAAATTAAAATTTGAATCATTTTTAGCAATTAACCCCTTCACAAACCCTCACTCCTCCTATCGTTTAGGTTTTGCATTTGTTGGGTAGATGTATGAAGAGCACCCTGCCACGGCACATATCGAACCACGAACTGGCTAGGAGAGGCTGCAAATACATTGCTGGCCACAAGAACCTACGAGAAAACTCTCCTTCTTCTCACCAAGAATCCATATCCTCAAGACACACAAGAGGAAGGCACACAAGAAATTGGACAATTCTTCCATCCTCACCCTCTTCCTCTTCCCCACTCTCCATTAGATTCGACAACGGAGCACAAGAGAGAAAAGCAAGAACAAGAAAGATGAGAGTTGTGCCAAAATGGGAGAGAGGGAAATGAACCGTGACAAGAGAAGATAAAGGAAGAGAGAGGGTGTAACCACCTCAACCTCCCACCTCCCCAAATCCCACAGCTGCAACCACCTCCTTTTCCTTTCTTGAATTATAAAAATTCAAATTTGCATGCATGGACTAAGGTCTAAGGACCTTTCAATTTTTGGAATGAGACAAAAGTGTTTGACCTTTCCTTTTCCTAGCAACATTTTTTTAATGTGAGGCTTTTTGACAATTCTTCCATCCTCACCCTCTTCCTCTTCCCCACTCTCCATTAGATTTGACAAAGGAGCACAAGAGAGAAAAGCAAGAACAAGAAAGATGAGAGTTGTGCCAAAATGGGAGAGAGGGAAATGAACCGTGACAAGAGAAGATAAAGGAAGAGAGAGAGTGTAACCACCTCAATCTCCCACCTCTCCAAATCCCACGGCTGCAACCACCTCCTTTTCCTATCTTGAATTATAAAAATTCAAATTTGCATACATGGACTAAGGTCTAATGACCTTTCAATTTTTTGAATGAAACAAAAGTGTTTGACCTTTCCTTTTCCAAGCAACATTCTTTTAATGTGAGCATATCTCATCAAAACTACCCAAATCCTAGAAGGTCTATGGACTATAAATCCTTATGCAATCAATGCAAAGGGGAAGGCCACACTACAAAATATTGTCCTAGTCAAGCTCCTGTAAAAGCTATCACTGATACCTAATAGAAGATCCAAGATCCTACCTCCAATTTGGTGGAATTGGATGTTGTCTCAATAATGCATGCCAAGAAAAGAAAACCCATAGTTCCAAAAGAGAATATTCCCTCTACCAAAATTATGAAGTTCAAACTTTCCAAGGAGAAACAAAACAGTATAGAATAGAACAATGTAGTATAGTCTAGCACTGTAGTGCTAAGAGAGCCACAGATACAGTTATAGAGAAAAGACTAGAGGTCCAAGGGATGGAGGATGTTGAAGTACCTCTCGTAGTAAAGAAGTGTAGATATTACTGCTTCTAGAGGAAAGAGAGGAGATAAAAGTGGGCACTGCCCCATTCCCTAGCCGATTGGAGAAACATGTGGATCCTATTAAAAAAGATGACTTGGTCAAAGACCTAGACACCTTTAAGCCAAACCTAACATTTTGACAATTGCTAATGTTGTCTCTTAGTTATCGAAAGAAATTCAAAAGCATACTAACCAAAAGAAGAGGCTTAAGGATTTCTCCCTCAACAACAAATAAGTTCAACAAAGCTCCAAAGCCTATGAAGGAACTGGACGCGGCTAATGCCTTCTTGGATCCTGATACCCCAAAGATTAGCATGTGGATTGAAGGATGATTTATTGCAAATGCTCTGATGGAGGTTCATCAGTGAACATAATGACGGATATGAGAATGAAGGATCTAGTCTTGCAAGATATGTAGCCTATACTATGACTTATCAAACTAGTGGAACAAAGAAGAGTTAAGCCTTTGGGAATTCTCCCATATGTGAAGATAACCCTCGTAGGAAGAGACTATTGGTTGACCTATTCGGTGGTAAAACCAAATTTCTATGGGAACTTGTACCCTCTGTTGCTGGGAAGACCATGACTTTTTGAAGCAAGGGCATAGATGAAGTGGTTCAAAGGAACCCTAATCCTAGAGAGCG
Organism: Lygodium microphyllum; assembly: GCF_053477565.2. Taxonomy (NCBI): domain Eukaryota; kingdom Viridiplantae; phylum Streptophyta; class Polypodiopsida; order Schizaeales; family Lygodiaceae; genus Lygodium; species Lygodium microphyllum. The sequence continues at coordinate 98,474,780 of NC_141149.1, read as the reverse complement.
GACCCAACAGAGTGGACCTGAAGTTGTATGGATCATAGAAAGGTAATGGATCCACTTCCATTGAAGTCTTAACAGACTCTTCCAACAAAGTGATAGATAGCACATCATGAGAGATGATGTCGAAACCTAAAAGGGTTCCGACACTGGCTATAGGCACTACCCGAGGGCCTCTATAACACTCACAAGACAATCTACACGGCCTTGCGGCCAAGAGCGTCCAAGTGCACGCTGCCCTAATCACTACTATAGATATTGTGTTTGTAATGAGCTGTAGCCGATTGCCCTTCCCTACTCCTCAGAGGGAGATCCCATACATCTTGGTATAATATACCACATAATACAAATATAAAGGAGATACCCCTCCGTCTGAATGTTGTGGCCCCACTATTATAGCTCTCCTACACTGAGAGGATTGGCCCCTCAATTGCACTGCTCTAACATAAAGAACATATGAACAATCTCCAATCTTATATATTTTGAACTATCCAGGAGATTTGATATTTCCTTACCAAGCTTACCCGAAGAAACCATTCATCTACCCTATAACTCGGGTTTCCTTACACACTCCACGTAGGCCATTGTTTGGAAAGTAATTGCAATGCATCCACGTTTGATACCATGTTATGCTCAATGCAAATGTGGATGACCATTGTGCTCAAGAATTTAAACCATCTAGGTGAAGTGCAAAAACAATCCTTTCAATGATTTTCCAACTAAGCGTACGTGCGGCATTGATATAGACTAGCATTAAATTTGTTAGTGCTACTAGTCTCTTTAATTCAACCTATAATCCATCCTATATGTCGTGCATAGATAAATAAATTAAAATTTGAATCATTTTTAGCAATTAACCCCTTCACAAACCCTCACTCCTCCTATCGTTTAGGTTTTGCATTTGTTGGGTAGATGTATGAAGAGCACCCTGCCACGGCACATATCGAACCACGAACTGGCTAGGAGAGGCTGCAAATACATTGCTGGCCACAAGAACCTACGAGAAAACTCTCCTTCTTCTCACCAAGAATCCATATCCTCAAGACACACAAGAGGAAGGCACACAAGAAATTGGACAATTCTTCCATCCTCACCCTCTTCCTCTTCCCCACTCTCCATTAGATTCGACAACGGAGCACAAGAGAGAAAAGCAAGAACAAGAAAGATGAGAGTTGTGCCAAAATGGGAGAGAGGGAAATGAACCGTGACAAGAGAAGATAAAGGAAGAGAGAGGGTGTAACCACCTCAACCTCCCACCTCCCCAAATCCCACAGCTGCAACCACCTCCTTTTCCTTTCTTGAATTATAAAAATTCAAATTTGCATGCATGGACTAAGGTCTAAGGACCTTTCAATTTTTGGAATGAGACAAAAGTGTTTGACCTTTCCTTTTCCTAGCAACATTTTTTTAATGTGAGGCTTTTTGACAATTCTTCCATCCTCACCCTCTTCCTCTTCCCCACTCTCCATTAGATTTGACAAAGGAGCACAAGAGAGAAAAGCAAGAACAAGAAAGATGAGAGTTGTGCCAAAATGGGAGAGAGGGAAATGAACCGTGACAAGAGAAGATAAAGGAAGAGAGAGAGTGTAACCACCTCAATCTCCCACCTCTCCAAATCCCACGGCTGCAACCACCTCCTTTTCCTATCTTGAATTATAAAAATTCAAATTTGCATACATGGACTAAGGTCTAAGGACCTTTCAATTTTTTGAATGAAACAAAAGTGTTTGACCTTTCCTTTTCCAAGCAACATTCTTTTAATGTGAGCATATCTCATCAAAACTACCCAAATCCTAGAAGGTCTATGGACTATAAATCCTTATGCAATCAATGCAAAGGGGAAGGCCACACTACAAAATATTGTTCTAGTCAAGCTCCTGTAAAAGCTATCACTGATACCTAATAGAAGATCCAAGATCCTACCTCCAATTTGGTGGAATTGGATGTTGTCGCAATAATGCATGCCAAGAAAAGAAAACCCATAGTTCCAAAAGAGAATATTCCCTCTACCAAAATTATGAAGTTCAAACTTTCCAAGGAGAAACAAAACAGTATAGAATAGAACAATGTAGTATAGTCTAGCACTGTAGTGCTAAGAGAGCCACAGATACAGTTATAGAGAAAAGACCAGAGGTCCAAGGGATGGAGGATGTTGAAGTACCTCTAGTAGTAAAGAAGTGTAGATATTACTGCTTCTAGAGGAAAGAGAGGAGATAAAAGTGGGCACTGCCCCATTCCCTAGCCGATTGGAGAAACATGTGGATCCTATTAAAAAAGATGACTTGGTCAAAGACCTAGACACCTTTAAGCCAAACCTAACATTTTGACAATTGCTAATGTTGTCTCTTAGTTATCGAAAGAAATTCAAAAGCATACTAACCAAAAGAAGAGGCTTAAGGATTTCTCCCTCAACAACAAATAAGTTCAACAAAGCTGCAAAGCCTATGAAAGAACTGGACGTGGCTAATGCCTTCTTGGATCCTGATACCCCAAAGATTAGCATGTGGATTGAAGGATGATTTATTGCAAATGCTCTGATGGAGGTTCATCAGTGAACATAATGACGGATATGAGAATGAAGGATCTAGTCTTGCAAGATATGTAGCCTATACTATGACTTATCAAACTAGTGGAACAAAGAAGAGTTAAGCCTTTGGGCATTCTCCCATATGTGAAGATAACCCTCGTAGGAAGAGACTATTGGTTGACCTATTCGGTGGTAAAACCAAATTTCTATGGGAACTTGTACCCTCTGTTGCTGGAAAGACCATGACTTTTTGAAGCAAGGGCATAGATGAATTGGTTCAAAGGAACCCTAATCCTAGAGAGCGGACCCAACAGAGTGGACCTGAAGTTGTATGGATCATAGAAAGGTAATGGATCCACTTCCATTGAAGTCTTAACAGACTCTTCCAACAAAGTGATAGATAGTACATCATGAGAGATGATGTCGAAACCTAAAAGGGGTCCGACACTGGCTATAGGCACTAGCCGAGGGCCTCTATAACACTCACAAGACAATCTACACGGCCTTGCGGCCAAGAGCGTCCAAGTGCACGCTGCCCTAATCACTAATATAGATATTGCGTTTGTAATGAGCTGTAGCCGATTGCCCTTCCCTACTCCTCAGAGGGAGATCCCATACATCTTGGTATAATATACCACATAATACAAATATAAAGGAGATACCCCTCCGTCTGAATGTTGTGGCCCCACTATTATAGCTCTCCTACACTGAGAGGATTGGCCCCTCAATTGCACTGCTCTAACATAAAGAACATATGAACAATCTCCAATCTTATATATTTTGAACTATCCAGGAGATTTGATATTTCCTTACCAAGCTTACCCGAAGAAACCATTCATCTACCCTATAACTCGGGTTTCCTTACACACTCCACGTAGGCCATTGTTTGGAAAGTAATTGCAATGCATCCACGTTTGATACCATGTTATGCTCAATGCAAATGTGGATGACCATTGTGCTCAAGAATTTAAACCATCTAGGTGAAGTGCAAAAACAATCCTTTCAATGATTTTCCAACTAAGCGTACGTGCGGCATTGATATAGACTAGCATTAAATTTGTTAGTGCTACTAGTCTCTTTAATTCAACCTATAATCCATCCTATATGTCGTGCATAGATAAATAAATTAAAATTTGAATCATTTTTAGCAATTAACCCCTTCACAAACCCTCACTCCTCCTATCGTTTAGGTTTTGCATTTGTTGGGTAGATGTATGAAGAGCACCCTGCCACGGCACATATCGAACCACGAACTGGCTAGGAGAGGCTGCAAATACATTGCTGGCCACAAGAACCTACGAGAAAACTCTCCTTCTTCTCACCAAGAATCCATATCCTCAAGACACACAAGAGGAAGGCACACAAGAAATTGGACAATTCTTCCATCCTCACCCTCTTCCTCTTCCCCACTCTCCATTAGATTCGACAACGGAGCACAAGAGAGAAAAGCAAGAACAAGAAAGATGAGAGTTGTGCCAAAATGGGAGAGAGGGAAATGAACCGTGACAAGAGAAGATAAAGGAAGAGAGAGGGTGTAACCACCTCAACCTCCCACCTCCCCAAATCCCACAGCTGCAACCACCTCCTTTTCCTTTCTTGAATTATAAAAATTCAAATTTGCATGCATGGACTAAGGTCTAAGGACCTTTCAATTTTTGGAATGAGACAAAAGTGTTTGACCTTTCCTTTTCCTAGCAACATTTTTTTAATGTGAGGCTTTTTGACAATTCTTCCATCCTCACCCTCTTCCTCTTCCCCACTCTCCATTAGATTTGACAAAGGAGCACAAGAGAGAAAAGCAAGAACAAGAAAGATGAGAGTTGTGCCAAAATGGGAGAGAGGGAAATGAACCGTGACAAGAGAAGATAAAGGAAGAGAGAGAGTGTAACCACCTCAATCTCCCACCTCTCCAAATCCCACGGCTGCAACCACCTCCTTTTCCTATCTTGAATTATAAAAATTCAAATTTGCATACATGGACTAAGGTCTAAGGACCTTTCAATTTTTTGAATGAAACAAAAGTGTTTGACCTTTCCTTTTCCAAGCAACATTCTTTTAATGTGAGCATATCTCATCAAAACTACCCAAATCCTAGAAGGTCTATGGACTATAAATCCTTATGCAATCAATGCAAAGGGGAAGGCCACACTACAAAATATTGTCCTAGTCAAGCTCCTGTAAAAGCTATCACTGATACCTAATAGAAGATCCAAGATCCTACCTCCAATTTGGTGGAATTGGATGTTGTCGCAATAATGCATGCCAAGAAAAGAAAACCCATAGTTCCAAAAGAGAATATTCCCTCTACCAAAATTATGAAGTTCAAACTTTCCAAGGAGAAACAAAACAGTATAGAATAGAACAATGTAGTATAGTCTAGCACTGTAGTGCTAAGAGAGCCACAGATACAGTTATAGAGAAAAGACCAGAGGTCCAAGGGATGGAGGATGTTGAAGTACCTCTAGTAGTAAAGAAGTGTAGATATTACTGCTTCTAGAGGAAAGAGAGGAGATAAAAGTGGGCACTGCCCCATTCCCTAGCCGATTGGAGAAACATGTGGATCCTATTAAAAAAGATGACTTGGTCAAAGACCTAGACACCTTTAAGCCAAACCTAACATTTTGACAATTGCTAATGTTGTCTCTTAGTTATCGAAAGAAATTCAAAAGCATACTAACCAAAAGAAGAGGCTTAAGGATTTCTCCCTCAACAACAAATAAGTTCAACAAAGCTGCAAAGCCTATGAAAGAACTGGACGTGGCTAATGCCTTCTTGGATCCTGATACCCCAAAGATTAGCATGTGGATTGAAGGATGATTTATTGCAAATGCTCTGATGGAGGTTCATCAGTGAACATAATGACGGATATGAGAATGAAGGATCTAGTCTTGCAAGATATGTAGCCTATACTATGACTTATCAAACTAGTGGAACAAAGAAGAGTTAAGCCTTTGGGCATTCTCCCATATGTGAAGATAACCCTCGTAGGAAGAGACTATTGGTTGACCTATTCGGTGGTAAAACCAAATTTCTATGGGAACTTGTACCCTCTGTTGCTGGAAAGACCATGACTTTTTGAAGCAAGGGCATAGATGAATTGGTTCAAAGGAACCCTAATCCTAGAGAGCGGACCCAACAGAGTGGACCTGAAGTTGTATGGATCATAGAAAGGTAATGGATCCACTTCCATTGAAGTCTTAACAGACTCTTCCAACAAAGTGATAGATAGTACATCATGAGAGATGATGTCGAAACCTAAAAGGGGTCCGACACTGGCTATAGGCACTAGCCGAGGGCCTCTATAACACTCACAAGACAATCTACACGGCCTTGCGGCCAAGAGCGTCCAAGTGCACGCTGCCCTAATCACTAATATAGATATTGCGTTTGTAATGAGCTGTAGCCGATTGCCCTTCCCTACTCCTCAGAGGGAGATCCCATACATCTTGGTATAATATACCACATAATACAAATATAAAGGAGATACCCCTCCGTCTGAATGTTGTGGCCCCACTATTATAGCTCTCCTACACTGAGAGGATTGGCCCCTCAATTGCACTGCTCTAACATAAAGAACATATGAACAATCTCCAATCTTATATATTTTGAACTATCCAGGAGATTTGATATTTCCTTACCAAGCTTACCCGAAGAAACCATTCATCTACCCTATAACTCGGGTTTCCTTACACACTCCACGTAGGCCATTGTTTGGAAAGTAATTGCAATGCATCCACGTTTGATACCATGTTATGCTCAATGCAAATGTGGATGACCATTGTGCTCAAGAATTTAAACCATCTAGGTGAAGTGCAAAAACAATCCTTTCAATGATTTTCCAACTAAGCGTACGTGCGGCATTGATATAGACTAGCATTAAATTTGTTAGTGCTACTAGTCTCTTTAATTCAACCTATAATCCATCCTATATGTCGTGCATAGATAAATAAATGAAAATTTGAATCATTTTTAGCAATTAACCCCTTCACAAACCCTCACTCCTCCTATCGTTTAGGTTTTGCATTTGTTGGGTAGATGTATGAAGAGCACCCTGCCACGGCACATATCGAACCACGAACTGGCTAGGAGAGGCTGCAAATACATTGCTGGCCACAAGAACCTACGAGAAAACTCTCCTTCTTCTCACCAAGAATCCATATCCTCAAGACACACAAGAGGAAGGCACACAAGAAATTGGACAATTCTTCCATCCTCACCCTCTTCCTCTTCCCCACTCTCCATTAGATTCGACAACGGAGCACAAGAGAGAAAAGCAAGAACAAGAAAGATGAGAGTTGTGCCAAAATGGGAGAGAGGGAAATGAACCGTGACAAGAGAAGATAAAGGAAGAGAGAGGGTGTAACCACCTCAACCTCCCACCTCCCCAAATCCCACAGCTGCAACCACCTCCTTTTCCTTTCTTGAATTATAAAAATTCAAATTTGCATGCATGGACTAAGGTCTAAGGACCTTTCAATTTTTGGAATGAGACAAAAGTGTTTGACCTTTCCTTTTCCTAGCAACATTTTTTTAATGTGAGGCTTTTTGACAATTCTTCCATCCTCACCCTCTTCCTCTTCCCCACTCTCCATTAGATTTGACAAAGGAGCACAAGAGAGAAAAGCAAGAACAAGAAAGATGAGAGTTGTGCCAAAATGGGAGAGAGGGAAATGAACCGTGACAAGAGAAGATAAAGGAAGAGAGAGAGTGTAACCACCTCAATCTCCCACCTCTCCAAATCCCACGGCTGCAACCACCTCCTTTTCCTATCTTGAATTATAAAAATTCAAATTTGCATACATGGACTAAGGTCTAAGGACCTTTCAATTTTTTGAATGAAACAAAAGTGTTTGACCTTTCCTTTTCCAAGCAACATTCTTTTAATGTGAGCATATCTCATCAAAACTACCCAAATCCTAGAAGGTCTATGGACTATAAATCCTTATGCAATCAATGCAAAGGGGAAGGCCACACTACAAAATATTGTTCTAGTCAAGCTCCTGTAAAAGCTATCACTGATACCTAATAGAAGATCCAAGATCCTACCTCCAATTTGGTGGAATTGGATGTTGTCGCAATAATGCATGCCAAGAAAAGAAAACCCATAGTTCCAAAAGAGAATATTCCCTCTACCAAAATTATGAAGTTCAAACTTTCCAAGGAGAAACAAAACAGTATAGAATAGAACAATGTAGTATAGTCTAGCACTGTAGTGCTAAGAGAGCCACAGATACAGTTATAGAGAAAAGACCAGAGGTCCAAGGGATGGAGGATGTTGAAGTACCTCTAGTAGTAAAGAAGTGTAGATATTACTGCTTCTAGAGGAAAGAGAGGAGATAAAAGTGGGCACTGCCCCATTCCCTAGCCGATTGGAGAAACATGTGGATCCTATTAAAAAAGATGACTTGGTCAAAGACCTAGACACCTTTAAGCCAAACCTAACATTTTGACAATTGCTAATGTTGTCTCTTAGTTATCGAAAGAAATTCAAAAGCATACTAACCAAAAGAAGAGGCTTAAGGATTTCTCCCTCAACAACAAATAAGTTCAACAAAGCTGCAAAGCCTATGAAAGAACTGGACGTGGCTAATGCCTTCTTGGATCCTGATACCCCAAAGATTAGCATGTGGATTGAAGGATGATTTATTGCAAATGCTCTGATGGAGGTTCATCAGTGAACATAATGACGGATATGAGAATGAAGGATCTAGTCTTGCAAGATATGTAGCCTATACTATGACTTATCAAACTAGTGGAACAAAGAAGAGTTAAGCCTTTGGGCATTCTCCCATATGTGAAGATAACCCTCGTAGGAAGAGACTATTGGTTGACCTATTCGGTGGTAAAACCAAATTTCTATGGGAACTTGTACCCTCTGTTGCTGGAAAGACCATGACTTTTTGAAGCAAGGGCATAGATGAATTGGTTCAAAGGAACCCTAATCCTAGAGAGCGGACCCAACAGAGTGGACCTGAAGTTGTATGGATCATAGAAAGGTAATGGATCCACTTCCATTGAAGTCTTAACAGACTCTTCCAACAAAGTGATAGATAGTACATCATGAGAGATGATGTCGAAACCTAAAAGGGGTCCGACACTGGCTATAGGCACTAGCCGAGGGCCTCTATAACACTCACAAGACAATCTACACGGCCTTGCGGCCAAGAGCGTCCAAGTGCACGCTGCCCTAATCACTAATATAGATATTGCGTTTGTAATGAGCTGTAGCCGATTGCCCTTCCCTACTCCTCAGAGGGAGATCCCATACATCTTGGTATAATATACCACATAATACAAATATAAAGGAGATACCCCTCCGTCTGAATGTTGTGGCCCCACTATTATAGCTCTCCTACACTGAGAGGATTGGCCCCTCAATTGCACTGCTCTAACATAAAGAACATATGAACAATCTCCAATCTTATATATTTTGAACTATCCAGGAGATTTGATATTTCCTTACCAAGCTTACCCGAAGAAACCATTCATCTACCCTATAACTCGGGTTTCCTTACACACTCCACGTAGGCCATTGTTTGGAAAGTAATTGCAATGCATCCACGTTTGATACCATGTTATGCTCAATGCAAATGTGGATGACCATTGTGCTCAAGAATTTAAACCATCTAGGTGAAGTGCAAAAACAATCCTTTCAATGATTTTCCAACTAAGCGTACGTGCGGCATTGATATAGACTAGCATTAAATTTGTTAGTGCTACTAGTCTCTTTAATTCAACCTATAATCCATCCTATATGTCGTGCATAGATAAATAAATGAAAATTTGAATCATTTTTAGCAATTAACCCCTTCACAAACCCTCACTCCTCCTATCGTTTAGGTTTTGCATTTGTTGGGTAGATGTATGAAGAGCACCCTGCCACGGCACATATCGAACCACGAACTGGCTAGGAGAGGCTGCAAATACATTGCTGGCCACAAGAACCTACGAGAAAACTCTCCTTCTTCTCACCAAGAATCCATATCCTCAAGACACACAAGAGGAAGGCACACAAGAAATTGGACAATTCTTCCATCCTCACCCTCTTCCTCTTCCCCACTCTCCATTAGATTCGACAACGGAGCACAAGAGAGAAAAGCAAGAACAAGAAAGATGAGAGTTGTGCCAAAATGGGAGAGAGGGAAATGAACCGTGACAAGAGAAGATAAAGGAAGAGAGAGGGTGTAACCACCTCAACCTCCCACCTCCCCAAATCCCACAGCTGCAACCACCTCCTTTTCCTTTCTTGAATTATAAAAATTCAAATTTGCATGCATGGACTAAGGTCTAAGGACCTTTCAATTTTTGGAATGAGACAAAAGTGTTTGACCTTTCCTTTTCCTAGCAACATTTTTTTAATGTGAGGCTTTTTGACAATTCTTCCATCCTCACCCTCTTCCTCTTCCCCACTCTCCATTAGATTTGACAAAGGAGCACAAGAGAGAAAAGCAAGAACAAGAAAGATGAGAGTTGTGCCAAAATGGGAGAGAGGGAAATGAACCGTGACAAGAGAAGATAAAGGAAGAGAGAGAGTGTAACCACCTCAATCTCCCACCTCTCCAAATCCCACGGCTGCAACCACCTCCTTTTCCTATCTTGAATTATAAAAATTCAAATTTGCATACATGGACTAAGGTCTAAGGACCTTTCAATTTTTTGAATGAAACAAAAGTGTTTGACCTTTCCTTTTCCAAGCAACATTCTTTTAATGTGAGCATATCTCATCAAAACTACCCAAATCCTAGAAGGTCTATGGACTATAAATCCTTATGCAATCAATGCAAAGGGGAAGGCCACACTACAAAATATTGTTCTAGTCAAGCTCCTGTAAAAGCTATCACTGATACCTAATAGAAGATCCAAGATCCTACCTCCAATTTGGTGGAATTGGATGTTGTCGCAATAATGCATGCCAAGAAAAGAAAACCCATAGTTCCAAAAGAGAATATTCCCTCTACCAAAATTATGAAGTTCAAACTTTCCAAGGAGAAACAAAACAGTATAGAATAGAACAATGTAGTATAGTCTAGCACTGTAGTGCTAAGAGAGCCACAGATACAGTTATAGAGAAAAGACCAGAGGTCCAAGGGATGGAGGATGTTGAAGTACCTCTAGTAGTAAAGAAGTGTAGATATTACTGCTTCTAGAGGAAAGAGAGGAGATAAAAGTGGGCACTGCCCCATTCCCTAGCCGATTGGAGAAACATGTGGATCCTATTAAAAAAGATGACTTGGTCAAAGACCTAGACACCTTTAAGCCAAACCTAACATTTTGACAATTGCTAATGTTGTCTCTTAGTTATCGAAAGAAATTCAAAAGCATACTAACCAAAAGAAGAGGCTTAAGGATTTCTCCCTCAACAACAAATAAGTTCAACAAAGCTGCAAAGCCTATGAAAGAACTGGACGTGGCTAATGCCTTCTTGGATCCTGATACCCCAAAGATTAGCATGTGGATTGAAGGATGATTTATTGCAAATGCTCTGATGGAGGTTCATCAGTGAACATAATGACGGATATGAGAATGAAGGATCTAGTCTTGCAAGATATGTAGCCTATACTATGACTTATCAAACTAGTGGAACAAAGAAGAGTTAAGCCTTTGGGCATTCTCCCATATGTGAAGATAACCCTCGTAGGAAGAGACTATTGGTTGACCTATTCGGTGGTAAAACCAAATTTCTATGGGAACTTGTACCCTCTGTTGCTGGAAAGACCATGACTTTTTGAAGCAAGGGCATAGATGAATTGGTTCAAAGGAACCCTAATCCTAGAGAGCGGACCCAACAGAGTGGACCTGAAGTTGTATGGATCATAGAAAGGTAATGGATCCACTTCCATTGAAGTCTTAACAGACTCTTCCAACAAAGTGATAGATAGTACATCATGAGAGATGATGTCGAAACCTAAAAGGGGTCCGACACTGGCTATAGGCACTAGCCGAGGGCCTCTATAACACTCACAAGACAATCTACACGGCCTTGCGGCCAAGAGCGTCCAAGTGCACGCTGCCCTAATCACTAATATAGATATTGCGTTTGTAATGAGCTGTAGCCGATTGCCCTTCCCTACTCCTCAGAGGGAGATCCCATACATCTTGGTATAATATACCACATAATACAAATATAAAGGAGATACCCCTCCGTCTGAATGTTGTGGCCCCACTATTATAGCTCTCCTACACTGAGAGGATTGGCCCCTCAATTGCACTGCTCTAACATAAAGAACATATGAACAATCTCCAATCTTATATATTTTGAACTATCCAGGAGATTTGATATTTCCTTACCAAGCTTACCCGAAGAAACCATTCATCTACCCTATAACTCGGGTTTCCTTACACACTCCACGTAGGCCATTGTTTGGAAAGTAATTGCAATGCATCCACGTTTGATACCATGTTATGCTCAATGCAAATGTGGATGACCATTGTGCTCAAGAATTTAAACCATCTAGGTGAAGTGCAAAAACAATCCTTTCAATGATTTTCCAACTAAGCGTACGTGCGGCATTGATATAGACTAGCATTAAATTTGTTAGTGCTACTAGTCTCTTTAATTCAACCTATAATCCATCCTATATGTCGTGCATAGATAAATAAATGAAAATTTGAATCATTTTTAGCAATTAACCCCTTCACAAACCCTCACTCCTCCTATCGTTTAGGTTTTGCATTTGTTGGGTAGATGTATGAAGAGCACCCTGCCACGGCACATATCGAACCACGAACTGGCTAGGAGAGGCTGCAAATACATTGCTGGCCACAAGAACCTACGAGAAAACTCTCCTTCTTCTCACCAAGAATCCATATCCTCAAGACACACAAGAGGAAGGCACACAAGAAATTGGACAATTCTTCCATCCTCACCCTCTTCCTCTTCCCCACTCTCCATTAGATTCGACAACGGAGCACAAGAGAGAAAAGCAAGAACAAGAAAGATGAGAGTTGTGCCAAAATGGGAGAGAGGGAAATGAACCGTGACAAGAGAAGATAAAGGAAGAGAGAGGGTGTAACCACCTCAACCTCCCACCTCCCCAAATCCCACAGCTGCAACCACCTCCTTTTCCTTTCTTGAATTATAAAAATTCAAATTTGCATGCATGGACTAAGGTCTAAGGACCTTTCAATTTTTGGAATGAGACAAAAGTGTTTGACCTTTCCTTTTCCTAGCAACATTTTTTTAATGTGAGGCTTTTTGACAATTCTTCCATCCTCACCCTCTTCCTCTTCCCCACTCTCCATTAGATTTGACAAAGGAGCACAAGAGAGAAAAGCAAGAACAAGAAAGATGAGAGTTGTGCCAAAATGGGAGAGAGGGAAATGAACCGTGACAAGAGAAGATAAAGGAAGAGAGAGAGTGTAACCACCTCAATCTCCCACCTCTCCAAATCCCACGGCTGCAACCACCTCCTTTTCCTATCTTGAATTATAAAAATTCAAATTTGCATACATGGACTAAGGTCTAAGGACCTTTCAATTTTTTGAATGAAACAAAAGTGTTTGACCTTTCCTTTTCCAAGCAACATTCTTTTAATGTGAGCATATCTCATCAAAACTACCCAAATCCTAGAAGGTCTATGGACTATAAATCCTTATGCAATCAATGCAAAGGGGAAGGCCACACTACAAAATATTGTCCTAGTCAAGCTCCTGTAAAAGCTATCACTGATACCTAATAGAAGATCCAAGATCCTACCTCCAATTTGGTGGAATTGGATGTTGTCGCAATAATGCATGCCAAGAAAAGAAAACCCATAGTTCCAAAAGAGAATATTCCCTCTACCAAAATTATGAAGTTCAAACTTTCCAAGGAGAAACAAAACAGTATAGAATAGAACAATGTAGTATAGTCTAGCACTGTAGTGCTAAGAGAGCCACAGATACAGTTATAGAGAAAAGACCAGAGGTCCAAGGGATGGAGGATGTTGAAGTACCTCTAGTAGTAAAGAAGTGTAGATATTACTGCTTCTAGAGGAAAGAGAGGAGATAAAAGTGGGCACTGCCCCATTCCCTAGCCGATTGGAGAAACATGTGGATCCTATTAAAAAAGATGACTTGGTCAAAGACCTAGACACCTTTAAGCCAAACCTAACATTTTGACAATTGCTAATGTTGTCTCTTAGTTATCGAAAGAAATTCAAAAGCATACTAACCAAAAGAAGAGGCTTAAGGATTTCTCCCTCAACAACAAATAAGTTCAACAAAGCTGCAAAGCCTATGAAAGAACTGGACGTGGCTAATGCCTTCTTGGATCCTGATACCCCAAAGATTAGCATGTGGATTGAAGGATGATTTATTGCAAATGCTCTGATGGAGGTTCATCAGTGAACATAATGACGGATATGAGAATGAAGGATCTAGTCTTGCAAGATATGTAGCCTATACTATGACTTATCAAACTAGTGGAACAAAGAAGAGTTAAGCCTTTGGGCATTCTCCCATATGTGAAGATAACCCTCGTAGGAAGAGACTATTGGTTGACCTATTCGGTGGTAAAACCAAATTTCTATGGGAACTTGTACCCTCTGTTGCTGGAAAGACCATGACTTTTTGAAGCAAGGGCATAGATGAATTGGTTCAAAGGAACCCTAATCCTAGAGAGCGGACCCAACAGAGTGGACCTGAAGTTGTATGGATCATAGAAAGGTAATGGATCCACTTCCATTGAAGTCTTAACAGACTCTTCCAACAAAGTGATAGATAGTACATCATGAGAGATGATGTCGAAACCTAAAAGGGGTCCGACACTGGCTATAGGCACTAGCCGAGGGCCTCTATAACACTCACAAGACAATCTACACGGCCTTGCGGCCAAGAGCGTCCAAGTGCACGCTGCCCTAATCACTACTATAGATATTGTGTTTGTAATGAGCTGTAGCGGATTGCCCTTCCCTACTCCTCAGAGGGAGATCCCATACATCTTGGTATAATATACCACATAATACAAATATAAAGGAGATACCCCTCCGTCTGAATGTTGTGGCCCCACTATTATAGCTCTCCTACACTGAGAGGATTGGCCCCTCAATTGCACTGCTCTAACATAAAGAACATATGAACAATCTCCAATCTTATATATTTTGAACTATCCAGGAGATTTGATATTTCCTTACCAAGCTTACCCGAAGAAACCATTCATCTACCCTATAACTCGGGTTTCCTTACACACTCCACGTAGGTCATTGTTTGGAAAGTAATTGCAATGCATCCACGTTTGATATCATGTTATGCTCAATGCAAATGTGGATGACCATTGTGCTCAAGAGTTTAAACCATCTAGGTGAAGTGCAAAAACAATCCTTTCAATGATTTTCCAACTAAGCGTACGTGCGGCATTGATATAGACTAGCATTAAATTTGTTAGTGCTACTAGTCTCTTTAATTCAACCTATAATCCATCCTATATGTCGTGCATAGATAAATAAATTAAAATTTGAATCATTTTTAGCAATTAACCCCTTCACAAACCCTCACTCCTCCTATCGTTTAGGTTTTGCATTTGTTGGGTAGATGTATGAAGAGCACCCTGCCACGGCACATATCGAACCACGAACTGGCTAGGAGAGGCTGCAAATACATTGCTGGCCACAAGAACCTACGAGAAAACTCTCCTTCTTCTCACCAAGAATCCATATCCTCAAGACACACAAGAGGAAGGCACACAAGAAATTGGACAATTCTTCCATCCTCACCCTCTTCCTCTTCCCCACTCTCCATTAGATTCGACAACGGAGCACAAGAGAGAAAAGCAAGAACAAGAAAGATGAGAGTTGTGCCAAAATGGGAGAGAGGGAAATGAACCGTGACAAGAGAAGATAAAGGAAGAGAGAGGGTGTAACCACCTCAACCTCCCACCTCCCCAAATCCCACAGCTGCAACCACCTCCTTTTCCTTTCTTGAATTATAAAAATTCAAATTTGCATGCATGGACTAAGGTCTAAGGACCTTTCAATTTTTGGAATGAGACAAAAGTGTTTGACCTTTCCTTTTCCTAGCAACATTTTTTTAATGTGAGGCTTTTTGACAATTCTTCCATCCTCACCCTCTTCCTCTTCCCCACTCTCCATTAGATTTGACAAAGGAGCACAAGAGAGAAAAGCAAGAACAAGAAAGATGAGAGTTGTGCCAAAATGGGAGAGAGGGAAATGAACCGTGACAAGAGAAGATAAAGGAAGAGAGAGAGTGTAACCACCTCAATCTCCCACCTCTCCAAATCCCACGGCTGCAACCACCTCCTTTTCCTATCTTGAATTATAAAAATTCAAATTTGCATACATGGACTAAGGTCTAAGGACCTTTCAATTTTTTGAATGAAACAAAAGTGTTTGACCTTTCCTTTTCCAAGCAACATTCTTTTAATGTGAGCATATCTCATCAAAACTACCCAAATCCTAGAAGGTCTATGGACTATAAATCCTTATGCAATCAATGCAAAGGGGAAGGCCACACTACAAAATATTGTCCTAGTCAAGCTCCTGTAAAAGCTATCACTGATACCTAATAGAAGATCCAAGATCCTACCTCCAATTTGGTGGAATTGGATGTTGTCGCAATAATGCATGCCAAGAAAAGAAAACCCATAGTTCCAAAAGAGAATATTCCCTCTACCAAAATTATGAAGTTCAAACTTTCCAAGGAGAAACAAAACAGTATAGAATAGAACAATGTAGTATAGTCTAGCACTGTAGTGCTAAGAGAGCCACAGATACAGTTATAGAGAAAAGACCAGAGGTCCAAGGGATGGAGGATGTTGAAGTACCTCTAGTAGTAAAGAAGTGTAGATATTACTGCTTCTAGAGGAAAGAGAGGAGATAAAAGTGGGCACTGCCCCATTCCCTAGCCGATTGGAGAAACATGTGGATCCTATTAAAAAAGATGACTTGGTCAAAGACCTAGACACCTTTAAGCCAAACCTAACATTTTGACAATTGCTAATGTTGTCTCTTAGTTATCGAAAGAAATTCAAAAGCATACTAACCAAAAGAAGAGGCTTAAGGATTTCTCCCTCAACAACAAATAAGTTCAACAAAGCTGCAAAGCCTATGAAAGAACTGGACGTGGCTAATGCCTTCTTGGATCCTGATACCCCAAAGATTAGCATGTGGATTGAAGGATGATTTATTGCAAATGCTCTGATGGAGGTTCATCAGTGAACATAATGACGGATATGAGAATGAAGGATCTAGTCTTGCAAGATATGTAGCCTATACTATGACTTATCAAACTAGTGGAACAAAGAAGAGTTAAGCCTTTGGGCATTCTCCCATATGTGAAGATAACCCTCGTAGGAAGAGACTATTGGTTGACCTATTCGGTGGTAAAACCAAATTTCTATGGGAACTTGTACCCTCTGTTGCTGGAAAGACCATGACTTTTTGAAGCAAGGGCATAGATGAATTGGTTCAAAGGAACCCTAATCCTAGAGAGCGGACCCAACAGAGTGGACCTGAAGTTGTATGGATCATAGAAAGGTAATGGATCCACTTCCATTGAAGTCTTAACAGACTCTTCCAACAAAGTGATAGATAGTACATCATGAGAGATGATGTCGAAACCTAAAAGGGGTCCGACACTGGCTATAGGCACTAGCCGAGGGCCTCTATAACACTCACAAGACAATCTACACGGCCTTGCGGCCAAGAGCGTCCAAGTGCACGCTGCCCTAATCACTACTATAGATATTGTGTTTGTAATGAGCTGTAGCGGATTGCCCTTCCCTACTCCTCAGAGGGAGATCCCATACATCTTGGTATAATATACCACATAATACAAATATAAAGGAGATACCCCTCCGTCTGAATGTTGTGGCCCCACTATTATAGCTCTCCTACACTGAGAGGATTGGCCCCTCAATTGCACTGCTCTAACATAAAGAACATATGAACAATCTCCAATCTTATATATTTTGAACTATCCAGGAGATTTGATATTTCCTTACCAAGCTTACCCGAAGAAACCATTCATCTACCCTATAACTCGGGTTTCCTTACACACTCCACGTAGGTCATTGTTTGGAAAGTAATTGCAATGCATCCACGTTTGATATCATGTTATGCTCAATGCAAATGTGGATGACCATTGTGCTCAAGAGTTTAAACCATCTAGGTGAAGTGCAAAAACAATCCTTTCAATGATTTTCCAACTAAGCGTACGTGCGGCATTGATATAGACTAGCATTAAATTTGTTAGTGCTACTAGTCTCTTTAATTCAACCTATAATCCATCCTATATGTCGTGCATAGATAAATAAATTAAAATTTGAATCATTTTTAGCAATTAACCCCTTCACAAACCCTCACTCCTCCTATCGTTTAGGTTTTGCATTTGTTGGGTAGATGTATGAAGAGCACCCTGCCACGGCACATATCGAACCACGAACTGGCTAGGAGAGGCTGCAAATACATTGCTGGCCACAAGAACCTACGAGAAAACTCTCCTTCTTCTCACCAAGAATCCATATCCTCAAGACACACAAGAGGAAGGCACACAAGAAATTGGACAATTCTTCCATCCTCACCCTCTTCCTCTTCCCCACTCTCCATTAGATTCGACAACGGAGCACAAGAGAGAAAAGCAAGAACAAGAAAGATGAGAGTTGTGCCAAAATGGGAGAGAGGGAAATGAACCGTGACAAGAGAAGATAAAGGAAGAGAGAGGGTGTAACCACCTCAACCTCCCACCTCCCCAAATCCCACAGCTGCAACCACCTCCTTTTCCTTTCTTGAATTATAAAAATTCAAATTTGCATGCATGGACTAAGGTCTAAGGACCTTTCAATTTTTGGAATGAGACAAAAGTGTTTGACCTTTCCTTTTCCTAGCAACATTTTTTTAATGTGAGGCTTTTTGACAATTCTTCCATCCTCACCCTCTTCCTCTTCCCCACTCTCCATTAGATTTGACAAAGGAGCACAAGAGAGAAAAGCAAGAACAAGAAAGATGAGAGTTGTGCCAAAATGGGAGAGAGGGAAATGAACCGTGACAAGAGAAGATAAAGGAAGAGAGAGAGTGTAACCACCTCAATCTCCCACCTCTCCAAATCCCACGGCTGCAACCACCTCCTTTTCCTATCTTGAATTATAAAAATTCAAAATTGCATACATGGACTAAGGTCTAAGGACCTTTCAATTTTTTGAATGAAACAAAAGTGTTTGACCTTTCCTTTTCCAAGCAACATTCTTTTAATGTGAGCATATCTCATCAAAACTACCCAAATCCTAGAAGGTCTATGGACTATAAATCCTTATGCAATCAATGCAAAGGGGAAGGCCACACTACAAAATATTGTCCTAGTCAAGCTCCTGTAAAAGCTATCACTGATACCTAATAGAAGATCCAAGATCCTACCTCCAATTTGGTGGAATTGGATGTTGTCGCAATAATGCATGCCAAGAAAAGAAAACCCATAGTTCCAAAAGAGAATATTCCCTCTACCAAAATTATGAAGTTCAAACTTTCCAAGGAGAAACAAAACAGTATAGAATAGAACAATGTAGTATAGTCTAGCACTGTAGTGCTAAGAGAGCCACAGATACAGTTATAGAGAAAAGACCAGAGGTCCAAGGGATGGAGGATGTTGAAGTACCTCTCGTAGTAAAGAAGTGTAGATATTACTGCTTCTAGAGGAAAGAGAGGAGATAAAAGTGGGCACTGCCCCATTCCCTAGCCGATTGGAGAAACATGTGGATCCTATTAAAAAAGATGACTTGGTCAAAGACCTAGACACCTTTAAGCCAAACCTAACATTTTGACAATTGCTAATGTTGTCTCTTAGTTATCGAAAGAAATTCAAAAGCATACTAACCAAAAGAAGAGGCTTAAGGATTTCTCCCTCAACAACAAATAAGTTCAACAAAGCTGCAAAGCCTATGAAGGAACTGGACGCGGCTAATGCCTTCTTGGATCCTGATACCCCAAAGATTAGCATGTGGATTGAAGGATGATTTATTGCAAATGCTCTGATGGAGGTTCATCAGTGAACATAATGACGGATATGAGAATGAAGGATCTAGTCTTGCAAGATATGTAGCCTATACTATGACTTATCAAACTAGTGGAACAAAGAAGAGTTAAGCCTTTGGGCATTCTCCCATATGTGAAGATAACCCTCGTAGGAAGAGACTATTGGTTGACCTATTCGGTGGTAAAACCAAATTTCTATGGGAACTTGTACCCTCTGTTGCTGGGAAGACCATGACTTTTTGAAGCAAGGGCATAGATGAATTGGTTCAAAGGAACCCTAATCCTAGAGAGCGGACCCAACAGAGTGGACCTGAAGTTGTATGGATCATAGAAAGGTAATGGATCCACTTCCATTGAAGTCTTAACAGACTCTTCCAACAAAGTGATAGATAGCACATCATGAGAGATGATGTCGAAACCTAAAAGGGGTCCGACACTGGCTATAGGCACTAGCCGAGGGCCTCTATAACACTCACAAGACAATCTACACGGCCTTGCGGCCAAGAGCGTCCAAGTGCACGCTGCCCTAATCACTACTATAGATATTGTGTTTGTAATGAGCTGTAGCCGATTGCCCTTCCCTACTCCTCAGAGGGAGATCCCATACATCTTGGTATAATATACCACATAATACAAATATAAAGGAGATACCCCTCCGTCTGAATGTTGTGGCCCCACTATTATAGCTCTCCTACACTGAGAGGATTGGCCCCTCAATTGCACTGCTCTAACATAAAGAACATATGAACAATCTCCAATCTTATATATTTTGAACTATCCAGGAGATTTGATATTTCCTTACCAAGCTTACCCGAAGAAACCATTCATCTACCCTATAACTCGGGTTTCCTTACACACTCCACGTAGGCCATTGTTTGGAAAGTAATTGCAATGCATCCACGTTTGATACCATGTTATGCTCAATGCAAATGTGGATGACCATTGTGCTCAAGAATTTAAACCATCTAGGTGAAGTGCAAAAACAATCCTTTCAATGATTTTCCAACTAAGCGTACGTGCGGCATTGATATAGACTAGCATTAAATTTGTTAGTGCTACTAGTCTCTTTAATTCAACCTATAATCCATCCTATATGTCGTGCATAGATAAATAAATTAAAATTTGAATCATTTTTAGCAATTAACCCCTTCACAAACCCTCACTCCTCCTATCGTTTAGGTTTTGCATTTGTTGGGTAGATGTATGCAGAGCACCCTGCCACGGCACATATCGAACCACGAACTGGCTAGGAGAGGCTGCAAATACATTGCTGGCCACAAGAACCTACGAGAAAACTCTCCTTCTTCTCACCAAGAATCCATATCCTCAAGACACACAAGAGGAAGGCACACAAGAAATTGGACAATTCTTCCATCCTCACCCTCTTCCTCTTCCCCACTCTCCATTAGATTCGACAACGGAGCACAAGAGAGAAAAGCAAGAACAAGAAAGATGAGAGTTGTGCCAAAATGGGAGAGAGGGAAATGAACCGTGACAAGAGAAGATAAAGGAAGAGAGAGGGTGTAACCACCTCAACCTCCCACCTCCCCAAATCCCATAGCTGCAACCACCTCCTTTTCCTTTCTTGAATTATAAAAATTCAAATTTGCATGCATGGACTAAGGTCTAAGGACCTTTCAATTTTTGGAATGAGACAAAAGTGTTTGACCTTTCCTTTTCCTAGCAACATTTTTTTAATGTGAGGCTTTTTGACAATTCTTCCATCCTCACCCTCTTCCTCTTCCCCACTCTCCATTAGATTTGACAAAGGAGCACAAGAGAGAAAAGCAAGAACAAGAAAGATGAGAGTTGTGCCAAAATGGGAGAGAGGGAAATGAACCGTGACAAGAGAAGATAAAGGAAGAGAGAGAGTGTAACCACCTCAATCTCCCACCTCTCCAAATCCCACGGCTGCAACCACCTCCTTTTCCTATCTTGAATTATAAAAATTCAAATTTGCATACATGGACTAAGGTCTAATGACCTTTCAATTTTTTGAATGAAACAAAAGTGTTTGACCTTTCCTTTTCCAAGCAACATTCTTTTAATGTGAGCATATCTCATCAAAACTACCCAAATCCTAGAAGGTCTATGGACTATAAATCCTTATGCAATCAATGCAAAGGGGAAGGCCACACTACAAAATATTGTCCTAGTCAAGCTCCTGTAAAAGCTATCACTGATACCTAATAGAAGATCCAAGATCCTACCTCCAATTTGGTGGAATTGGATGTTGTCTCAATAATGCATGCCAAGAAAAGAAAACCCATAGTTCCAAAAGAGAATATTCCCTCTACCAAAATTATGAAGTTCAAACTTTCCAAGGAGAAACAAAACAGTATAGAATAGAACAATGTAGTATAGTCTAGCACTGTAGTGCTAAGAGAGCCACAGATACAGTTATAGAGAAAAGACTAGAGGTCCAAGGGATGGAGGATGTTGAAGTACCTCTCGTAGTAAAGAAGTGTAGATATTACTGCTTCTAGAGGAAAGAGAGGAGATAAAAGTGGGCACTGCCCCATTCCCTAGCCGATTGGAGAAACATGTGGATCCTATTAAAAAAGATGACTTGGTCAAAGACCTAGACACCTTTAAGCCAAACCTAACATTTTGACAATTGCTAATGTTGTCTCTTAGTTATCGAAAGAAATTCAAAAGCATACTAACCAAAAGAAGAGGCTTAAGGATTTCTCCCTCAACAACAAATAAGTTCAACAAAGCTACAAAGCCTATGAAGGAACTGGACGCGGCTAATGCCTTCTTGGATCCTGATACCCCAAAGATTAGCATGTGGATTGAAGGATGATTTATTGCAAATGCTCTGATGGAGGTTCATCAGTGAACATAATGACGGATATGAGAATGAAGGATCTAGTCTTGCAAGATATGTAGCCTATACTATGACTTATCAAACTAGTGGAACAAAGAAGAGTTAAGCCTTTGGGAATTCTCCCATATGTGAAGATAACCCTCGTAGGAAGAGACTATTGGTTGACCTATTCGGTGGTAAAACCAAATTTCTATGGGAACTTGTACCCTCTGTTGCTGGGAAGACCATGACTTTTTGAAGCAAGGGCATAGATGAAGTGGTTCAAAGGAACCCTAATCCTAGAGAGCGGACCCAACAGAGTGGACCTGAAGTTGTATGGATCATAGAAAGGTAATGGATCCACTTCCATTGAAGTCTTAACAGACTCTTCCAACAAAGTGATAGATAGCACATCATGAGAGATGATGTCGAAACCTAAAAGGGTTCCGACACTGGCTATAGGCACTACCCGAGGGCCTCTATAACACTCACAAGACAATCTACACGGCCTTGCGGCCAAGAGCGTCCAAGTGCACGCTGCCCTAATCACTACTATAGATATTGTGTTTGTAATGAGCTGTAGCCGATTGCCCTTCCCTACTCCTCAGAGGGAGATCCCATACATCTTGGTATAATATACCACATAATACAAATATAAAGGAGATACCCCTCCGTCTGAATGTTGTGGCCCCACTATTATAGCTCTCCTACACTGAGAGGATTGGCCCCTCAATTGCACTGCTCTAACATAAAGAACATATGAACAATCTCCAATCTTATATATTTTGAACTATCCAGGAGATTTGATATTTCCTTACCAAGCTTACCCGAAGAAACCATTCATCTACCCTATAACTCGGGTTTCCTTACACACTCCACGTAGGCCATTGTTTGGAAAGTAATTGCAATGCATCCACGTTTGATACCATGTTATGCTCAATGCAAATGTGGATGACCATTGTGCTCAAGAATTTAAACCATCTAGGTGAAGTGCAAAAACAATCCTTTCAATGATTTTCCAACTAAGCGTACGTGCGGCATTGATATAGACTAGCATTAAATTTGTTAGTGCTACTAGTCTCTTTAATTCAACCTATAATCCATCCTATATGTCGTGCATAGATAAATAAATGAAAATTTGAATCATTTTTAGCAATTAACCCCTTCACAAACCCTCACTCCTCCTATCGTTTAGGTTTTGCATTTGTTGGGTAGATGTATGAAGAGCACCCTGCCACGGCACATATCGAACCACGAACTGGCTAGGAGAGGCTGCAAATACATTGCTGGCCACAAGAACCTACGAGAAAACTCTCCTTCTTCTCACCAAGAATCCATATCCTCAAGACACACAAGAGGAAGGCACACAAGAAATTGGACAATTCTTCCATCCTCACCCTCTTCCTCTTCCCCACTCTCCATTAGATTCGACAACGGAGCACAAGAGAGAAAAGCAAGAACAAGAAAGATGAGAGTTGTGCCAAAATGGGAGAGAGGGAAATGAACCGTGACAAGAGAAGATAAAGGAAGAGAGAGGGTGTAACCACCTCAACCTCCCACCTCCCCAAATCCCACAGCTGCAACCACCTCCTTTTCCTTTCTTGAATTATAAAAATTCAAATTTGCATGCATGGACTAAGGTCTAAGGACCTTTCAATTTTTGGAATGAGACAAAAGTGTTTGACCTTTCCTTTTCCTAGCAACATTTTTTTAATGTGAGGCTTTTTGACAATTCTTCCATCCTCACCCTCTTCCTCTTCCCCACTCTCCATTAGATTTGACAAAGGAGCACAAGAGAGAAAAGCAAGAACAAGAAAGATGAGAGTTGTGCCAAAATGGGAGAGAGGGAAATGAACCGTGACAAGAGAAGATAAAGGAAGAGAGAGAGTGTAACCACCTCAATCTCCCACCTCTCCAAATCCCACGGCTGCAACCACCTCCTTTTCCTATCTTGAATTATAAAAATTCAAATTTGCATACATGGACTAAGGTCTAAGGACCTTTCAATTTTTTGAATGAAACAAAAGTGTTTGACCTTTCCTTTTCCAAGCAACATTCTTTTAATGTGAGCATATCTCATCAAAACTACCCAAATCCTAGAAGGTCTATGGACTATAAATCCTTATGCAATCAATGCAAAGGGGAAGGCCACACTACAAAATATTGTTCTAGTCAAGCTCCTGTAAAAGCTATCACTGATACCTAATAGAAGATCCAAGATCCTACCTCCAATTTGGTGGAATTGGATGTTGTCGCAATAATGCATGCCAAGAAAAGAAAACCCATAGTTCCAAAAGAGAATATTCCCTCTACCAAAATTATGAAGTTCAAACTTTCCAAGGAGAAACAAAACAGTATAGAATAGAACAATGTAGTATAGTCTAGCACTGTAGTGCTAAGAGAGCCACAGATACAGTTATAGAGAAAAGACCAGAGGTCCAAGGGATGGAGGATGTTGAAGTACCTCTAGTAGTAAAGAAGTGTAGATATTACTGCTTCTAGAGGAAAGAGAGGAGATAAAAGTGGGCACTGCCCCATTCCCTAGCCGATTGGAGAAACATGTGGATCCTATTAAAAAAGATGACTTGGTCAAAGACCTAGACACCTTTAAGCCAAACCTAACATTTTGACAATTGCTAATGTTGTCTCTTAGTTATCGAAAGAAATTCAAAAGCATACTAACCAAAAGAAGAGGCTTAAGGATTTCTCCCTCAACAACAAATAAGTTCAACAAAGCTGCAAAGCCTATGAAAGAACTGGACGTGGCTAATGCCTTCTTGGATCCTGATACCCCAAAGATTAGCATGTGGATTGAAGGATGATTTATTGCAAATGCTCTGATGGAGGTTCATCAGTGAACATAATGACGGATATGAGAATGAAGGATCTAGTCTTGCAAGATATGTAGCCTATACTATGACTTATCAAACTAGTGGAACAAAGAAGAGTTAAGCCTTTGGGCATTCTCCCATATGTGAAGATAACCCTCGTAGGAAGAGACTATTGGTTGACCTATTCGGTGGTAAAACCAAATTTCTATGGGAACTTGTACCCTCTGTTGCTGGAAAGACCATGACTTTTTGAAGCAAGGGCATAGATGAATTGGTTCAAAGGAACCCTAATCCTAGAGAGCGGACCCAACAGAGTGGACCTGAAGTTGTATGGATCATAGAAAGGTAATGGATCCACTTCCATTGAAGTCTTAACAGACTCTTCCAACAAAGTGATAGATAGTACATCATGAGAGATGATGTCGAAACCTAAAAGGGGTCCGACACTGGCTATAGGCACTAGCCGAGGGCCTCTATAACACTCACAAGACAATCTACACGGCCTTGCGGCCAAGAGCGTCCAAGTGCACGCTGCCCTAATCACTAATATAGATATTGCGTTTGTAATGAGCTGTAGCCGATTGCCCTTCCCTACTCCTCAGAGGGAGATCCCATACATCTTGGTATAATATACCACATAATACAAATATAAAGGAGATACCCCTCCGTCTGAATGTTGTGGCCCCACTATTATAGCTCTCCTACACTGAGAGGATTGGCCCCTCAATTGCACTGCTCTAACATAAAGAACATATGAACAATCTCCAATCTTATATATTTTGAACTATCCAGGAGATTTGATATTTCCTTACCAAGCTTACCCGAAGAAACCATTCATCTACCCTATAACTCGGGTTTCCTTACACACTCCACGTAGGCCATTGTTTGGAAAGTAATTGCAATGCATCCACGTTTGATACCATGTTATGCTCAATGCAAATGTGGATGACCATTGTGCTCAAGAATTTAAACCATCTAGGTGAAGTGCAAAAACAATCCTTTCAATGATTTTCCAACTAAGCGTACGTGCGGCATTGATATAGACTAGCATTAAATTTGTTAGTGCTACTAGTCTCTTTAATTCAACCTATAATCCATCCTATATGTCGTGCATAGATAAATAAATTAAAATTTGAATCATTTTTAGCAATTAACCCCTTCACAAACCCTCACTCCTCCTATCGTTTAGGTTTTGCATTTGTTGGGTAGATGTATGAAGAGCACCCTGCCACGGCACATATCGAACCACGAACTGGCTAGGAGAGGCTGCAAATACATTGCTGGCCACAAGAACCTACGAGAAAACTCTCCTTCTTCTCACCAAGAATCCATATCCTCAAGACACACAAGAGGAAGGCACACAAGAAATTGGACAATTCTTCCATCCTCACCCTCTTCCTCTTCCCCACTCTCCATTAGATTCGACAACGGAGCACAAGAGAGAAAAGCAAGAACAAGAAAGATGAGAGTTGTGCCAAAATGGGAGAGAGGGAAATGAACCGTGACTAGAGAAGATAAAGGAAGAGAGAGGGTGTAACCACCTCAACCTCCCACCTCCCCAAATCCCACAGCTGCAACCACCTCCTTTTCCTTTCTTGAATTATAAAAATTCAAATTTGCATGCATGGACTAAGGTCTAAGGACCTTTCAATTTTTGGAATGAGACAAAAGTGTTTGACCTTTCCTTTTCCTAGCAACATTTTTTTAATGTGAGGCTTTTTGACAATTCTTCCATCCTCACCCTCTTCCTCTTCCCCACTCTCCATTAGATTTGACAAAGGAGCACAAGAGAGAAAAGCAAGAACAAGAAAGATGAGAGTTGTGCCAAAATGGGAGAGAGGGAAATGAACCGTGACAAGAGAAGATAAAGGAAGAGAGAGAGTGTAACCACCTCAATCTCCCACCTCTCCAAATCCCACGGCTGCAACCACCTCCTTTTCCTATCTTGAATTATAAAAATTCAAATTTGCATACATGGACTAAGGTCTAAGGACCTTTCAATTTTTTGAATGAAACAAAAGTGTTTGACCTTTCCTTTTCCAAGCAACATTCTTTTAATGTGAGCATATCTCATCAAAACTACCCAAATCCTAGAAGGTCTATGGACTATAAATCCTTATGCAATCAATGCAAAGGGGAAGGCCACACTACAAAATATTGTCCTAGTCAAGCTCCTGTAAAAGCTATCACTGATACCTAATAGAAGATCCAAGATCCTACCTCCAATTTGGTGGAATTGGATGTTGTCGCAATAATGCATGCCAAGAAAAGAAAACCCATAGTTCCAAAAGAGAATATTCCCTCTACCAAAATTATGAAGTTCAAACTTTCCAAGGAGAAACAAAACAGTATAGAATAGAACAATGTAGTATAGTCTAGCACTGTAGTGCTAAGAGAGCCACAGATACAGTTATAGAGAAAAGACCAGAGGTCCAAGGGATGGAGGATGTTGAAGTACCTCTCGTAGTAAAGAAGTGTAGATATTACTGCTTCTAGAGGAAAGAGAGGAGATAAAAGTGGGCACTGCCCCATTCCCTAGCCGATTGGAGAAACATGTGGATCCTATTAAAAAAGATGACTTGGTCAAAGACCTAGACACCTTTAAGCCAAACCTAACATTTTGACAATTGCTAATGTTGTCTCTTAGTTATCGAAAGAAATTCAAAAGCATACTAACCAAAAGAAGAGGCTTAAGGATTTCTCCCTCAACAACAAATAAGTTCAACAAAGCTGCAAAGCCTATGAAAGAACTGGACGTGGCTAATGCCTTCTTGGATCCTGATACCCCAAAGATTAGCATGTGGATTGAAGGATGATTTATTGCAAATGCTCTGATGGAGGTTCATCAGTGAACATAATGACGGATATGAGAATGAAGGATCTAGTCTTGCAAGATATGTAGCCTATACTATGACTTATCAAACTAGTGGAACAAAGAAGAGTTAAGCCTTTGGGCATTCTCCCATATGTGAAGATAACCCTCGTAGGAAGAGACTATTGGTTGACCTATTCGGTGGTAAAACCAAATTTCTATGGGAACTTGTACCCTCTGTTGCTGGAAAGACCATGACTTTTTGAAGCAAGGGCATAGATGAATTGGTTCAAAGGAACCCTAATCCTAGAGAGCGGACCCAACAGAGTGGACCTGAAGTTGTATGGATCATAGAAAGGTAATGGATCCACTTCCATTGAAGTCTTAACAGACTCTTCCAACAAAGTGATAGATAGTACATCATGAGAGATGATGTCGAAACCTAAAAGGGGTCCGACACTGGCTATAGGCACTAGCCGAGGGCCTCTATAACACTCACAAGACAATCTACACGGCCTTGCGGCCAAGAGCGTCCAAGTGCACGCTGCCCTAATCACTACTATAGATATTGTGTTTGTAATGAGCTGTAGCGGATTGCCCTTCCCTACTCCTCAGAGGGAGATCCCATACATCTTGGTATAATATACCACATAATACAAATATAAAGGAGATACCCCTCCGTCTGAATGTTGTGGCCCCACTATTATAGCTCTCCTACACTGAGAGGATTGGCCCCTCAATTGCACTGCTCTAACATAAAGAACATATGAACAATCTCCAATCTTATATATTTTGAACTATCCAGGAGATTTGATATTTCCTTACCAAGCTTACCCGAAGAAACCATTCATCTACCCTATAACTCGGGTTTCCTTACACACTCCACGTAGGTCATTGTTTGGAAAGTAATTGCAATGCATCCACGTTTGATATCATGTTATGCTCAATGCAAATGTGGATGACCATTGTGCTCAAGAGTTTAAACCATCTAGGTGAAGTGCAAAAACAATCCTTTCAATGATTTTCCAACTAAGCGTACGTGCGGCATTGATATAGACTAGCATTAAATTTGTTAGTGCTACTAGTCTCTTTAATTCAACCTATAATCCATCCTATATGTCGTGCATAGATAAATAAATTAAAATTTGAATCATTTTTAGCAATTAACCCCTTCACAAACCCTCACTCCTCCTATCGTTTAGGTTTTGCATTTGTTGGGTAGATGTATGAAGAGCACCCTGCCACGGCACATATCGAACCACGAACTGGCTAGGAGAGGCTGCAAATACATTGCTGGCCACAAGAACCTACGAGAAAACTCTCCTTCTTCTCACCAAGAATCCATATCCTCAAGACACACAAGAGGAAGGCACACAAGAAATTGGACAATTCTTCCATCCTCACCCTCTTCCTCTTCCCCACTCTCCATTAGATTCGACAACGGAGCACAAGAGAGAAAAGCAAGAACAAGAAAGATGAGAGTTGTGCCAAAATGGGAGAGAGGGAAATGAACCGTGACAAGAGAAGATAAAGGAAGAGAGAGGGTGTAACCACCTCAACCTCCCACCTCCCCAAATCCCACAGCTGCAACCACCTCCTTTTCCTTTCTTGAATTATAAAAATTCAAATTTGCATGCATGGACTAAGGTCTAAGGACCTTTCAATTTTTGGAATGAGACAAAAGTGTTTGACCTTTCCTTTTCCTAGCAACATTTTTTTAATGTGAGGCTTTTTGACAATTCTTCCATCCTCACCCTCTTCCTCTTCCCCACTCTCCATTAGATTTGACAAAGGAGCACAAGAGAGAAAAGCAAGAACAAGAAAGATGAGAGTTGTGCCAAAATGGGAGAGAGGGAAATGAACCGTGACAAGAGAAGATAAAGGAAGAGAGAGAGTGTAACCACCTCAAT
The DNA here is from genome assembly GCF_053477565.2 of Lygodium microphyllum. Classification (NCBI taxonomy): domain Eukaryota; kingdom Viridiplantae; phylum Streptophyta; class Polypodiopsida; order Schizaeales; family Lygodiaceae; genus Lygodium; species Lygodium microphyllum. The sequence continues at coordinate 98,444,936 of NC_141149.1, read as the reverse complement.
CTCCCACCTCTCCAAATCCCACGGCTGCAACCACCTCCTTTTCCTATCTTGAATTATAAAAATTCAAATTTGCATACATGGACTAAGGTCTAAGGACCTTTCAATTTTTTGAATGAAACAAAAGTGTTTGACCTTTCCTTTTCCAAGCAACATTCTTTTAATGTGAGCATATCTCATCAAAACTACCCAAATCCTAGAAGGTCTATGGACTATAAATCCTTATGCAATCAATGCAAAGGGGAAGGCCACACTACAAAATATTGTCCTAGTCAAGCTCCTGTAAAAGCTATCACTGATACCTAATAGAAGATCCAAGATCCTACCTCCAATTTGGTGGAATTGGATGTTGTCGCAATAATGCATGCCAAGAAAAGAAAACCCATAGTTCCAAAAGAGAATATTCCCTCTACCAAAATTATGAAGTTCAAACTTTCCAAGGAGAAACAAAACAGTATAGAATAGAACAATGTAGTATAGTCTAGCACTGTAGTGCTAAGAGAGCCACAGATACAGTTATAGAGAAAAGACCAGAGGTCCAAGGGATGGAGGATGTTGAAGTACCTCTAGTAGTAAAGAAGTGTAGATATTACTGCTTCTAGAGGAAAGAGAGGAGATAAAAGTGGGCACTGCCCCATTCCCTAGCCGATTGGAGAAACATGTGGATCCTATTAAAAAAGATGACTTGGTCAAAGACCTAGACACCTTTAAGCCAAACCTAACATTTTGACAATTGCTAATGTTGTCTCTTAGTTATCGAAAGAAATTCAAAAGCATACTAACCAAAAGAAGAGGCTTAAGGATTTCTCCCTCAACAACAAATAAGTTCAACAAAGCTGCAAAGCCTATGAAAGAACTGGACGTGGCTAATGCCTTCTTGGATCCTGATACCCCAAAGATTAGCATGTGGATTGAAGGATGATTTATTGCAAATGCTCTGATGGAGGTTCATCAGTGAACATAATGACGGATATGAGAATGAAGGATCTAGTCTTGCAAGATATGTAGCCTATACTATGACTTATCAAACTAGTGGAACAAAGAAGAGTTAAGCCTTTGGGCATTCTCCCATATGTGAAGATAACCCTCGTAGGAAGAGACTATTGGTTGACCTATTCGGTGGTAAAACCAAATTTCTATGGGAACTTGTACCCTCTGTTGCTGGAAAGACCATGACTTTTTGAAGCAAGGGCATAGATGAATTGGTTCAAAGGAACCCTAATCCTAGAGAGCGGACCCAACAGAGTGGACCTGAAGTTGTATGGATCATAGAAAGGTAATGGATCCACTTCCATTGAAGTCTTAACAGACTCTTCCAACAAAGTGATAGATAGTACATCATGAGAGATGATGTCGAAACCTAAAAGGGGTCCGACACTGGCTATAGGCACTAGCCGAGGGCCTCTATAACACTCACAAGACAATCTACACGGCCTTGCGGCCAAGAGCGTCCAAGTGCACGCTGCCCTAATCACTACTATAGATATTGTGTTTGTAATGAGCTGTAGCGGATTGCCCTTCCCTACTCCTCAGAGGGAGATCCCATACATCTTGGTATAATATACCACATAATACAAATATAAAGGAGATACCCCTCCGTCTGAATGTTGTGGCCCCACTATTATAGCTCTCCTACACTGAGAGGATTGGCCCCTCAATTGCACTGCTCTAACATAAAGAACATATGAACAATCTCCAATCTTATATATTTTGAACTATCCAGGAGATTTGATATTTCCTTACCAAGCTTACCCGAAGAAACCATTCATCTACCCTATAACTCGGGTTTCCTTACACACTCCACGTAGGTCATTGTTTGGAAAGTAATTGCAATGCATCCACGTTTGATATCATGTTATGCTCAATGCAAATGTGGATGACCATTGTGCTCAAGAGTTTAAACCATCTAGGTGAAGTGCAAAAACAATCCTTTCAATGATTTTCCAACTAAGCGTACGTGCGGCATTGATATAGACTAGCATTAAATTTGTTAGTGCTACTAGTCTCTTTAATTCAACCTATAATCCATCCTATATGTCGTGCATAGATAAATAAATTAAAATTTGAATCATTTTTAGCAATTAACCCCTTCACAAACCCTCACTCCTCCTATCGTTTAGGTTTTGCATTTGTTGGGTAGATGTATGAAGAGCACCCTGCCACGGCACATATCGAACCACGAACTGGCTAGGAGAGGCTGCAAATACATTGCTGGCCACAAGAACCTACGAGAAAACTCTCCTTCTTCTCACCAAGAATCCATATCCTCAAGACACACAAGAGGAAGGCACACAAGAAATTGGACAATTCTTCCATCCTCACCCTCTTCCTCTTCCCCACTCTCCATTAGATTCGACAACGGAGCACAAGAGAGAAAAGCAAGAACAAGAAAGATGAGAGTTGTGCCAAAATGGGAGAGAGGGAAATGAACCGTGACAAGAGAAGATAAAGGAAGAGAGAGGGTGTAACCACCTCAACCTCCCACCTCCCCAAATCCCACAGCTGCAACCACCTCCTTTTCCTTTCTTGAATTATAAAAATTCAAATTTGCATGCATGGACTAAGGTCTAAGGACCTTTCAATTTTTGGAATGAGACAAAAGTGTTTGACCTTTCCTTTTCCTAGCAACATTTTTTTAATGTGAGGCTTTTTGACAATTCTTCCATCCTCACCCTCTTCCTCTTCCCCACTCTCCATTAGATTTGACAAAGGAGCACAAGAGAGAAAAGCAAGAACAAGAAAGATGAGAGTTGTGCCAAAATGGGAGAGAGGGAAATGAACCGTGACAAGAGAAGATAAAGGAAGAGAGAGAGTGTAACCACCTCAATCTCCCACCTCTCCAAATCCCACGGCTGCAACCACCTCCTTTTCCTATCTTGAATTATAAAAATTCAAATTTGCATACATGGACTAAGGTCTAAGGACCTTTCAATTTTTTGAATGAAACAAAAGTGTTTGACCTTTCCTTTTCCAAGCAACATTCTTTTAATGTGAGCATATCTCATCAAAACTACCCAAATCCTAGAAGGTCTATGGACTATAAATCCTTATGCAATCAATGCAAAGGGGAAGGCCACACTACAAAATATTGTCCTAGTCAAGCTCCTGTAAAAGCTATCACTGATACCTAATAGAAGATCCAAGATCCTACCTCCAATTTGGTGGAATTGGATGTTGTCGCAATAATGCATGCCAAGAAAAGAAAACCCATAGTTCCAAAAGAGAATATTCCCTCTACCAAAATTATGAAGTTCAAACTTTCCAAGGAGAAACAAAACAGTATAGAATAGAACAATGTAGTATAGTCTAGCACTGTAGTGCTAAGAGAGCCACAGATACAGTTATAGAGAAAAGACCAGAGGTCCAAGGGATGGAGGATGTTGAAGTACCTCTCGTAGTAAAGAAGTGTAGATATTACTGCTTCTAGAGGAAAGAGAGGAGATAAAAGTGGGCACTGCCCCATTCCCTAGCCGATTGGAGAAACATGTGGATCCTATTAAAAAAGATGACTTGGTCAAAGACCTAGACACCTTTAAGCCAAACCTAACATTTTGACAATTGCTAATGTTGTCTCTTAGTTATCGAAAGAAATTCAAAAGCATACTAACCAAAAGAAGAGGCTTAAGGATTTCTCCCTCAACAACAAATAAGTTCAACAAAGCTGCAAAGCCTATGAAGGAACTGGACGCGGCTAATGCCTTCTTGGATCCTGATACCCCAAAGATTAGCATGTGGATTGAAGGATGATTTATTGCAAATGCTCTGATGGAGGTTCATCAGTGAACATAATGACGGATATGAGAATGAAGGATCTAGTCTTGCAAGATATGTAGCCTATACTATGACTTATCAAACTAGTGGAACAAAGAAGAGTTAAGCCTTTGGGCATTCTCCCATATGTGAAGATAACCCTCGTAGGAAGAGACTATTGGTTGACCTATTCGGTGGTAAAACCAAATTTCTATGGGAACTTGTACCCTCTGTTGCTGGGAAGACCATGACTTTTTGAAGCAAGGGCATAGATGAATTGGTTCAAAGGAACCCTAATCCTAGAGAGCGGACCCAACAGAGTGGACCTGAAGTTGTATGGATCATAGAAAGGTAATGGATCCACTTCCATTGAAGTCTTAACAGACTCTTCCAACAAAGTGATAGATAGCACATCATGAGAGATGATGTCGAAACCTAAAAGGGGTCCGACACTGGCTATAGGCACTAGCCGAGGGCCTCTATAACACTCACAAGACAATCTACACGGCCTTGCGGCCAAGAGCGTCCAAGTGCACGCTGCCCTAATCACTACTATAGATATTGTGTTTGTAATGAGCTGTAGCCGATTGCCCTTCCCTACTCCTCAGAGGGAGATCCCATACATCTTGGTATAATATACCACATAATACAAATATAAAGGAGATACCCCTCCGTCTGAATGTTGTGGCCCCACTATTATAGCTCTCCTACACTGAGAGGATTGGCCCCTCAATTGCACTGCTCTAACATAAAGAACATATGAACAATCTCCAATCTTATATATTTTGAACTATCCAGGAGATTTGATATTTCCTTACCAAGCTTACCCGAAGAAACCATTCATCTACCCTATAACTCGGGTTTCCTTACACACTCCACGTAGGCCATTGTTTGGAAAGTAATTGCAATGCATCCACGTTTGATACCATGTTATGCTCAATGCAAATGTGGATGACCATTGTGCTCAAGAATTTAAACCATCTAGGTGAAGTGCAAAAACAATCCTTTCAATGATTTTCCAACTAAGCGTACGTGCGGCATTGATATAGACTAGCATTAAATTTGTTAGTGCTACTAGTCTCTTTAATTCAACCTATAATCCATCCTATATGTCGTGCATAGATAAATAAATTAAAATTTGAATCATTTTTAGCAATTAACCCCTTCACAAACCCTCACTCCTCCTATCGTTTAGGTTTTGCATTTGTTGGGTAGATGTATGAAGAGCACCCTGCCACGGCACATATCGAACCACGAACTGGCTAGGAGAGGCTGCAAATACATTGCTGGCCACAAGAACCTACGAGAAAACTCTCCTTCTTCTCACCAAGAATCCATATCCTCAAGACACACAAGAGGAAGGCACACAAGAAATTGGACAATTCTTCCATCCTCACCCTCTTCCTCTTCCCCACTCTCCATTAGATTCGACAACGGAGCACAAGAGAGAAAAGCAAGAACAAGAAAGATGAGAGTTGTGCCAAAATGGGAGAGAGGGAAATGAACCGTGACAAGAGAAGATAAAGGAAGAGAGAGGGTGTAACCACCTCAATTTCCCACCTCCCCAAATCCCACAGCTGCAACCACCTCCTTTTCCTTTCTTGAATTATAAAAATTCAAATTTGCATACATGGACTAAGGTCTAAGGACCTTTCAATTTTTGGAATGAGACAGAAGTGTTTGACCTTTCCTTTTCCTAGCAACATTTTTTTAATGTGAGGCTTTTTGACAATTCTTTCATCCTCACCCTCTTCCTCTTTCCCACTCTCCATTAGATTTGACAAAGGAGCACAAGAGAGAAAAGCAAGAACAAGAAAGATGAGAGTTGTGCCAAAATGGGAGAGAGGAAAATGAACCGTTACAAGAAAAGATAAAGGAAGAGAGAGAGTGTAACCACCTCAATCTCCCACCTCTCCAAATCCCACGGCTGCAACCATCTCCTTTTCCTTTCTTGAATTATAAAAATTCAAAATTGCATACATGGACTAAGGTCTAAGGACCTTTCAATTTTTTGAATGAAACAAAAGTGTTTGACCTTTCCTTTTCCAAGCAACATTTTTTTAATGTGAGTATTTTTGGACTACACATTTTACATTGCTTCATAGAAAATTTTTGACAAAGGGGTACAATTGCAATGAGTCATTTTACAAAAAATTATTTTCATGTGAGCACATTCTGGTGCCTATTTTCGCACTGATTTGGCAGTCATCAATGTGAGATTCATTTTTAAGTAATTTTTCATATAAAAATTAAGAACATAAAAACAAGGCTTGACTAATCCTGATGCTCCAACCTTATTATATGCTCACGAGCACTAAATGCATTTTTCTCTAGATTTTTAGGCAAAAAAAACTAAAATTTCACTTTTTTTTAATTTTTTTCACTATTTCTTCATAAAAATGAGATATTTTAGAATCATAAGTTCTTTATTGATCAAGGACACTCAAAATTATTTTCATATCCATTTTTGTCCCATATGATTCCAAAACACTCGACAAAAATCCCAAATTCCATTATTTCCATAAAAATTGCAACTTACAAGTTTTGTGTGTTTTGCGAGAAATTATTATATCATTATATTTTTTTATTTTCTTTCATATTTCAATGAGAATGCGACATGGAAAATCAAGAACAATAAAAATCAAGCACTTTCTTCAATCATTTTCCATAAAATAAAAGAACCACATTGATACATAGAAACCGCGATTCCAAGGCTCATATCTCGTAAATGGGAGGCCATGCTTCTCCTTTGCTACTGACAAACTCTCTTAGCCTGATCTATGTTCTTCATTGCTTCAACATCATCATTTGGTCTAAATTCTTCATCACAACCCTCCCCCTTCTCTCTTGATTTGATGCATACGAACAACCACAAAGCGGAGAGAGGAGAGAGGAGAGAGAAATACTACAAAATCAAATTTCTTAATCCTCCATGAAAACATGCAAGATTACAACCATCTCCTGTGAGAGTGCGCTGCGGAAGAGGAAATACGAACACGGAGGGAGAGAGAGAGAAAGAAAGCAGAAAATAAGGAAGAGAAATCTGCACTGACTGAAATGAATGTTGAATACACTGAAATGGACTGATCAGTCCCTGCACGCAGCCCGAAGCGTCAGTGAGGACACCAGATCAGGCTAATGATGATGGCAGCACCACCACGGAGGAGGAGGAGTGTCGGAATCTGCAAGAAGACAAGTGATCAAGTGGGGAGGGGGGCTGCCAATAAATAGGCAATGGACAAACCCTAACCCTAACCCTCAAATGGGCGCAAACCCTAAAAGTGCCCTAAAATGGGCGCCCCACAACAGTGACCAAAAAGTGGCGGGCCAGCCAGTGGCTGCCTACTAAAAGAGGCCAAAAAGAAATACACAACCTAAGACAGCCAGTCGAGAGTGACTAGCCTCCCCCATCATAACACATGACAGACATGTCAGAGCTCCTAATGTCCTCGTCTGACTCAGACTGAGGCTCACAGGCAGGAGATGACAAGGCATGACAAACATGACTGCTAACACCCCCTCTCAGATCCTGGATGTGGCTGAAGGCCAAGGGAGAAACGGATCCTGGGGTGGCAAGAGGAATGCCAAGGTCGATGAAGTCTGTCGATGTAGACTGCCGCTGAAGGAGCTCCTCATGATCCTGGGAATCCCCCTCTGAAACACTAGGGGCCAGGGAATCCACAGCCACATCACTGAGATCGTCCCCCTCTGAAAGGGATGGGGGGTACGAGGGAACCACCGGAGGAGAAGGTAGATAAGACAGCTCCTGTAGAAGAATCCTCAATAACAACGGCATGCTCGGTGAAGATCACTCGTGTGCCAAGCCTCGTAAGGCCATAAACTGAGAGGAGGGGAAGGCCCAAGTCCGGAACATGTAGGGCCTGTGAAAGGAAGCTCGTAGGTCGGTCTGTAAACAAAGGCAATGTGCCAACACCACTAATAGGCACCGATAAAATGTCACCAACAGTGACTGAACCCTCTGATGGACGGAGATCCTGTAACAAATCACCTCGGGGAGTCATATGACTCGAAGCACCACTGTCCACTAACCAAGGCTGCGCAGAAGACACTGCAGCCACGGAAGAAGGATCCTCCTCCAAAGCATGGATATGAAGGAACACTGACTCATGGGTAACAGCTGGTGTAGAGGTAGAAGAAGGCTCCGATGTAGATCCACCCTTCGCTCCTGGACGAAGGTGAGGGTACTGCTTCCAGCATTTCTCCTCGGGATGAGTCCCTTTCCCACAGTGTGGGCACTTCGGTCTCTCTGAATCTGAGTCACAGCCTGAAGAACTGTCCTTCTGCTTAGCCTTTGACTTCGTCTTCTTCTTCTGTCCTCTCGAACTTGCAACAAAGGCTCTAGTGGAGTCGGATCCACTAGCATTGACCTCTCTGAGTTGCTCGTCATGCTCCAAGACAAGCGGGGATAGCTGCTCCCATAGAAGCTTCTCACGGGTCCTCGATGTAAGAAGGCTGGTGTAGAAGACATCAAACCGAGGCGATGGCAGATGAGTCAAAAGAATCATAGCCATGTCTTCAGAAGATATCGTCCGACTGAGAGATGCAAGCTCATCCCTCATATCCTGTAATCTGTTGATGTGGTCCTTCGTGGAAGGACTATCATCAATAGTGAGCATCCTCAACTTCTTTTCAAGAGATATCCGGTGGGAAAACGTCTTCTGTTGATAGAGAGACGCGAGCTTTCTCCACACATCCGCTGCAGTCTTCAATCTGTGAACATGAACAAGGACAGAATCCTGCAAACTCAGAAAGAGGAAACGCTGCAGTCTTCAATCTGTGAACATGAACAAGGACAGAATCCTGCAAACTCAGAAAGAGGAAAGATCAGGCTCTAGAATTGAGCCGATCCCATAAGGCTGCTCGATCCATAGATGTCCCATCTGCGGGATCCACCTGAGGCCGGGGAATAGGAACAGAAACAAGCTCCCAAAGATCGAAGGAGTCCAAGATACACTCCACCTTGCAGGACCATAGAGAAAAGTTGGAGCCATCCAACCGGTCCTCTCTGGGCAGCAGAGGAAGTACGGGTACCTGTATAGGGGGTACCAAAGGCTGCATCTTTGGCCCACTGGAAGGGGCTCGCCAAGATACATGAATAGAAGGGGGACGGGAAAGAGGAATAGACTCCGGACGACGATCCTCATGATAGAAATCACGCCTCCGTTCAGATGAATGTCGAGACAAAAGCTCGTCATCTGAATCATCAAAACCTGTAGACTGATGATAAGACATCTTCCAATCTGCAAAATACCAAACACCAAAGAAAATTGTGCCGATGCCGAAGAATGACCACCAAAAGGGTCACCAACCACCAGAAGAACCACCAAATGCCAGGAAATCAGGTTGCCTATCACCAGGAGGTGAAAACGCAGCTGTGTAGGGCACAAAATCTGGAGGGAAAGTTGCCAGGTACCAAAACGCAGCCAAGAAGAGAAGCGCCAGTTGGAGATGAGCCGCCAGGAGGGAATACGACCACCTTGGATGCAAAACGCAGCCTATAGGGGAGTCGCCCAGCTGAAGAGAAGGCCGCCCAACTGAAAATGCAAGGAAACAGGGGCTAGTTGATGACGTGGCAGCCTCTGGAAGGGGCTGATGCAGCAAACGCAAATATTGAGACCACCTATGCAGCAAATGCAAATATTCAGACCACCTGGAGGGGCCGTCTGGCTGTTGGAGAGAAGGGGGGGCAGCAACAGATGATAGGTGTGGTCTCTCTCCAGTCGATGAAGACCTTCGTGCTCTCAGTTTGGCGATGATACCATGTGAGAGTGCGCTACGGAAGAGGAAATACGAACATGGAGGGAGAGAGAGAGAGAGAAAGCAGAAAATAAGGAAGAGAAATCTGCACTGACTGAAATGAATGCTGAATACACTGAAATGGACTGATCAGTCCCTGCACACAGCCCGAAGCGTCAGTGAGGACACCAAATCACGCTGATGATGATGGCAGCACCACCACGGAGGAGGAGGAGTGTCAGAATCTGCAAGAAGACAAGTGATCAAGTGGGGAGGGGGGCTACAAACCCTAACCCTAACCCTAAAATGGGTGCAAACCCTAAAAGTGCCCTAAAATGGGCGCCCCACAACATTGACCAAAAAGTGGCCGGGCAGCCAGTGGCTGCCCACTAAAAGAGGCCAAAAAGAAATACACAACCTAAGACAGCCAGTCGAGAGTAACTAGTCTCCCCCATCATAACACATGACAGACATGTCAGAGCTCCTAATGTCCTCGTCTGACTCAGACTGAGGCTCACAGGCAGGAGATGACAAGGCATGACAAACATGACTGCTAACATCTCCTTCCTCTCTTTGTCTCGATCAAGAATCTCTCTCTCTCTCTCTCTCTCTCTCTCTCTCTCTCTCTCTCACTCTCAACAGATGTGAATCACAAGAGGCACATATCAAATTTTAAGAGGGTGTAAAAGAATTTGTGCCCCCCTTGTCATCAAATTTTTAATTATTTTAGGCTTCTTTTAAGCCTAAGGTTATTAATCTTTGCAATAACCAGTTTAGCCTTTCATATTCACACTGTCCTACAAGTGGATATTTTGATTTTAGATGGGCAAACAAACTCAGATTCAAGATCCATCTTGACAGGTAGCTCCGCAGCATCAAAATCCATCATCTTTGCCTCTATTTCGCACTTTTCAACTCCCGAACCCAATAGCTGCTTTATAACACCAAAACTTGCGGGGATTAAATGGGGATTAAATGATCTCTGATCAATGAACCGAGACTTGTGTTGGATTTCTAACATCGAAATGCATCTAGGAAAACTCTAGCTTTGGTCATTTGCCACCATTTGATTTTTCAAGTCTTTGGCACTTCTCGGGCACTTCTTGCTCCAAAAATAGTCTTGAATGCTTCAAGCAGGACTCAAAATCAGCTCCTAAAATCCAACTCTTAAACAAAAAATCTATCAAATACATATTTTCCAAGAAAACAGAGGCACAGTCCTTGACAGTGGGGGCACTATAAGCCAACTCTCAAAAGAAGCAAAGTCTTTATCAATGGGTGAATACCTTCTACCTGATCCTGAAATGACTTCTGAAATCACCTCTAACAGTGAGATAGAGGCATGGACGTATTGTTTCCTTGTTACATGGCTATAACAAAGACAAAGTCAGAGACATACACAGAAGCAAAGGCAAAGGATACCACAAAGAATATGCTCTTCTCTTACGAAGCTCTTACCAGAGGCCAAAAAAGAGTTTGAAGAGGACAAAGATGACAAAGTAGAAGAAGACTATAAAAGCAAGCTAGAAGAATATATCCTACTCGCAGAAGGTAAAAATGAGAAAGAAGTTCCAGAGGCTATAGAAACCAAAGATCCCATGATGTTAGACAGAATGACTATGGTATCCTTTGGACTAGCTAATGGGTCATGTCATATTCAAAATATCCACACAAAATGGATTAGGCAGAATAAACCTTCCTTTAGTAGTGGCTCTTTTTGCCCGAAATTACCCTTTCTAAGAGAGGATGATGCTGATGTATCTTGCCAACAACCACTAGTCCTAGAGTCCAACCAGAACTCTAAAGGGTCCTATTATGTGATGTTCTTGGAGGCATCCTCAGAAGATGCATCCTCAATTCAAGAGATAAATAATCCTCCCATTAGATTTGAAATAGCCATGACACCCTTTTAGCATCCCAAGGATTAAGACAAGTCCTCCTGGTGGAAAGAGGAAGTTGGTTCCAATGGCACATCAGAAGAGGAGACCACTCCCATGAAGGAGTCAAATCTGTACCTAGAAGTAGTCCATGGGACCTTCATCCACAAAGTGGAAGATGAAAAGCAATTAATGTTTGTGGATGTAGAAGGTATTGAATGTCACCTTAAGATGGGTGACAGTCTTCTAGAAGAAGAGTTGTCAATATCCTGCATGACCTATGGAAGGAGAACTTGGATGTGTTTGCATGGTCCTACAAAGATCTGAAGGGGATTGATCACATGGTGTGTCAACATCACATTGACCTAGAGTTTGATGCCAAGCTTGTAAAGACAAAGGTGCATGAATCTGAATTACTTTGCCTTAGTGAAAGCCAAATTTTTGAAGCTCCTTGAAGCTGAGTTTATCTATCTAGTGGCCAATAGTAAATGGGTTTTGCCCATCATGGTAGTACATAAGAAGAATGGAAAGCTACAAATATGTGTGGACTTCCAAAAGCTAAACTCCAAGACCAATGAGGATCATTTCCCTATTCCTTTCACATACCAATTGTTGGACACAATGGCTGGCCATGAGCTTTATTTCCCCTTCGATGGATTCAGTGGACATAACCAAGTCCAAATCACAGAAGAAGATCAATCCAAAACAACCTTCACAACACAATGGGGAACCTATGTTTACAGAGTGATGTTGTTTGAGCTCTATGTGCTTCTACTACCTTCCAAGAGTGATTACGGCTGCATTCCAAAACCATCTGCATGATTTCATTGTGGTATACCAAGATGATCTCTATGTCTATAGCCTAATGTCTATAGTTTAATCCATGAGCATTGGGGACACTTGGAGCAGTACTTTGACAGATTTCAAGAGTATGGAATCTCTCTCAAACCTGACAAATGCATCTTGGAAAGTCTCTGTAAGAGTTCTTCTGGGCCACATTGTCTTTACACAAGGGATAGCAATAGACCTTGCCAAGATTGAGAAGATTGCAACTTTAACCATGCCAACCAACCTCAAACAATTGAGTAGATTCCTCATTGGTCATGTGGGCTATTACAGATGGTCCATTGCACACTTTACGACAAAGAAAACCCCCTTGCATAAGCTCCTAAGGAAAGTTGGAGAGTTTACATAGACCATTGATTGTGATGAAGCATTCAACACCCTAAAGCAGTGTCTGATTGAAACACCCATCCTACAACCTCCTAATTGGATGAAGGAGTTCCATGTATACACTAATTTATCTATTGAAGGGTTAGGTGTAGTCTGATATCAAAAGGTCTCCTCAAAGTTAGATCAACCCATCTATTATGCAAGCTGAAAAGTAATTGATCAAGAATGGAACTACATAGTGACAGAGCTTAAATGATTGGCAATCGTATTCACACTAGAGAAGTTTCGACACTACCTACTATTGATGCATTTTAAATTCTATGTGGATCATGAGGCCATGTCCTTCCTAATGAACAAAGCAAACATGAAGGGCTAGATGATGAGATGGCTCCTTCTTCTTTAAGAGTTCAACTTTGAATGGTTACCAAACTCAGTTGCTCCCATGTCCTGGGCTAATCATTTGTTGTGGATCCCTTAGAGCAACAGGAGTAAGATGACCCTGGCCACCCTGATGCTTCCCTTTTTCTAGTTAAAATTGTAATCCCATGGTATGTAGACATAGCCAACCTCTTGGCAACTCAATAGTATCCTCTTGATATCTCCATCCCCCCATGAGAAGAAGAAGCTTCTATTGGATTTTGGATATAGAAGATTTGTGGCTGATCATATTGTTGATTGTGACACAATTTTGAGCCATCTTGAAGAAGTGTATTTGACTTTGTTAGGAAAAAAGTCAATTTTTGGAGTGGAGGAAGTATTAGTTGTTCGGCACATGTGTGGACCATATGGGAGAAAGCCCTCACTAGTAAAGATTGATGCCATAAGTAGGATGCGAGAGACATGTTCGAATGTATTCAAGGTGAGAAGATTTTTGGGTGCATGTGTCTTTTACTTGAAATGGATTCTGTGACTAAAAGTTTATATCAGCTCTTGAGAAAAGATCAAAAGTTTTGGTGGGAAAAACAACATATTAAGGCAATTCAGAAGCTAAAGAGCTTATTGACCAACACTAAAGAGAGAAAATTATGAGAATGGGCAGCCTATTATTCCCATTGTGGATACAAGCCCAATTGGCATGGGTAGTGGGTCAGGATGATACTGATGGGAATATGTATGCCATTTGGTTTGGAGAAAAGGTCCTCAATGAAAAGCAATGGCGGTATTCTCAAGTCAAAAGAGAGATTTGGGGTGTGTTGACAATCCTTAAGTATGGTTCAAAATATTAGATTTTTTAAAGACAAAATTTTAGTCAATTTTTGATATTCTAGATATTATCTCTTGTAAAAATCCATAAAAACTATAGATAACTTCTAGATTAGGATGATATGTAAAAGAATGCATGTAGCTTTCTAGCTTTCAACCAATTTGAGAGGATTTTATGTAAAAAGAGAGATTGACATAATTGCGTGACGTGTGATCGCTGTTTTGAGGCAGTGAACAGCACTCCGAAGTGGGAGATGGAGTGATTTGGTTGAATTTTGGCCAGGTGTCTTGGTATTTAACCCCCCTTTCGGAGCTAATGAAAGCATCAGATTGGCGATCAGCAGCA